>NC_091191.1:26191081-26236081 GCF_040958095.1 Procambarus clarkii | reverse complement strand
TGTTTCACAAGAGATCCTTAACATTTTAAGCACCAATTGACTAATGTACGTCTTGTAACCTTTAAGACATAGATAGACAAGACATAGATAAATGAGTGAATAATACTGAGTGGCTAGGTTAGGGCGAGGAACATAGTACAGTGTCTGACTTTCGAAGAATGCCTACTGTTTTAGAAACCTTATTGCTATGATCATAATCGTATGGGTTAAAAAGCATTTGTTGTCACTCCTACATTGTGGCTTGTTGAGCTTGAAACCTTTGCTCCTTGTTCGTGTTACATCTGACCTTTTGAAGAAATTGTATGAATCAATATCCTCAAAATTGTTCAGTATTTTAAAGGTTTCGCTCTATTATTTTCTCATATGCATATATCTAAGCATATAGATTAGATATAGATTTAGATTAGATTTTTTAAAAACATAAGAACAAAGGTAACTGCAGAAGGCCTATTGGCTCATACGAGGCAGCTCCTATCTATAACCACCCAATCCCACTCATATACTTGTCCAACCCGCGCTTGAAATAATCGAGGGACCCCACATCCAACACGTTACGCGGCAATTGGTTCCACAAATCAACAACCCTGTTACTGAACCAGTATTTACCCAAGTCTGTCCTAAATCTAAACTTATCCAATTTATACCCATTGTTTCGTGTTCTGTCTTGTGTTGATATTTTTAATACCCTATAAATATCCCCCTGTTATGTCCCTTCATTCACTTGTAAACCTCTATCATGTCACCCCTAACTCTTCGCCTTTCCAGTGAATGCAACTTAAGCTTTGTTAATCTTTCTTCATATGAAAGATTTCTAATTTGGGGAATTAACTTAGTCATCCTACGTTGGACACGTTCAAGTGAATTTATATCCATTCTATAATACAGCGACCAAAACTGAACTGCATAATCTAAATGGGGCCTAACCAGAGCAAGATATAGCTTAAGAACCACACCAGGTGTCTTGTTACTAACGCTTTGATTAATAAATCCCAGTGTCCTATTCGCCTTATTACGAACATTCATGCATTGATCCTTTTGTTTTAAATTCTTACTAATCATAACTCCCAGATCCCTTTCGCAATCCGACTTCGCAATCTAAACACCATCTAGCTCGTATCTTGTAACTCTTTTCCTTTTTGAAAGGAAAAGGGAGAATCGAAGCGAATTTTGGTTGTGGGAGATTCCCAGGTGAGGTATTTAGACAGAACGTTTTGTGCCAGAGATAGGGGGAACAGATTAAGGGTTTGCTATCCGGGAGCTGGAATTGGTGATATTGTTGGAAACATGAATGATATTATGACGGGAAATGGGAACAAACCCATTATTTGTATTAGTGCAGGAGGTAATGATGTTGGACGAGTTAGGAGTGAGGAACTAATACAGAGATTCAGGACAGCCATTGAATTAGTTAGGAGCAAGGGAGGAATCCCAGTCATATGTGGCATTCTTCCAAGAAAGGGAGTGGGAAATGAATGGATGTCGAGGGCAATTGGTGTCAATTGCCGGCTGGAAAGATATTACAAATCAAATGCAATATCTTTCATAGACAACTGGGAACACTTCCATGGAGGAAATGAAATGTATGCTCGTGATGGGGTGCATCTATCGATAGCTGGGGTTGTTGCTGTTGCGAACTCGTTGTAAGAAGTGGTTAGAGGTGTTTGTTTGGGCTTAAACTGTTAGTAGATAGAGGTATGGAAATTGATTTGGAGGAAGGAGGTAATAAAAGTATGTGTTTGTGGGAGAAAGGAATTGGCAAAATGATCAGGGAAAGAGAAGGGCCTCAAAATAACAATTCACTTTGGGTATATTACACTAACAGTAGAAGTCTAAGAAATAAAATTAACGAATTAAATGCTCTTGTCTGCACAGAAAAAATAGATATTATTGCACTTACCGAAACGTAGATGAATGTAGAAAATAGAGAACTATTAGCCGAATATCAAATAAATGGATTTAAACTATTTCACACAGATCGATATATTAGACAAGGAGGGGGAGTAGCCATATATGTTAGGGACAATTTGAAATGTAGTCTCAAAGAGGGAATCAAAACTGAGCCACACACAGAAACTATTTGGATAGAATTAAACGAAAAAGCAAACAATATTATAATAGGAGTTATATATAGGCCACCAAACTTAGACAGAATGGAAGCAAAGCATCTATGGGACGAAATATCTAGGGCATCTAGATCTAACAGTATTTTCGTCATGGGTGACTTTAATTTTAGTGGAATAAACTGGTTGAACAAAACAGGGAATAGTGAAGCTGAAGATTTTCTAGAATTAATTCACGATTGCTTTCTTACGCAACACATTAAGGAACCAACACAGGAAAATAATATTTTAGATTTAGTGTTAACTAACAGGGAAATACAAATTAATGCCATCGAAATAGGGAGTGAGCTAGGGAACAGTGATCACAAAGAAATCAGATTTAGTATAGAATGGAATAGACCTGTAGGAGAAAATTCTGAAAAGTGCCAGATTTTCGAAAAGCTGATTTTAATAGCCTAAGAATTTTTTTGGGTCAAATTGATTGGAAAGTCTTGGGAATGGGGTGTGGGCCGGTCTTGGAACGAGACATGAACCCAGCGATAGGTGACGTAAATGGGGATTTTGATGTGGATTCAATATATAACTTATTTAAGAATATTCTAAACAAAGCACAGGAACGTAGTATACAATACAAATTAAATAGATCGAATACTAATGACCCAAAGTGGATAACAAAGAATTTGAAGAACCATATAGGTAAAAAGAGAGCTTGGTACAAAAGGATTAAAAATGGGGAGGTCACTTTAGAACAGGAATTCGTACAAGTGGTTAGAAATGTTAAAAAAGAGATAAGGAAAGCAAAAAGAAACTATGAAGTTCGCATAGCAGGGCAAGCAAAGACAAATCCTAAAGGGTTTTTTTCAGTTATATCGTACTAAGACTAGGGAAAGGATAGGTCCATTAAAAACTGAGACAGGTCAAATAACAGATAGTGATGAAGAGATGAGTAGTATTTTTAATAAATATTTTGTATCTGAATTTACTAAAGAGGAACTTACCAATATGCCTTCAGCCGAACAAGTCTATGTGGGTCGGAACGAGGACAGTTTGACGAGCTTAGCAGTTACCAGGGAGGATGTTCTTAAACAAATAGTAAAACTCAAACCAAACAAATCCCCAGGGCCGGATGAAATGTTTGCCAGGGTGCTTAAAGAATGCAAAGAGGAGCTTTGTGACCCACTGTCAACCATATTTAATAAATCAATAGAGTCAGGCAGAGTGCCAGAGTTTTGGAAAGTTGCTAATGTGATACCAGTTTTTAAGAAAGGAGATAGATCACTTGCGTCTAACTATCGACCAATTAGCCTAACGTCTATTGTGGGAAAGTTACTCGAATCTATAATAGCAAATAAAATTCGTCTTCATCTTGAAAAACATAAATTAATAATTGAGTCGCAACATGGTTTTATAAATGGCCGTTCATGTTTAACAAATTTGTTATCTTTTTATTCTAGCATAGTTGAGGCAGTTGATAGTGGTAAGGATTGTGATGTTGTGTACCTTGACTTTAGCAAAGCTTTTGATACAGTGCCACATGAAAGACTGATTAAAAAGATAGAGTCTCGTGTTATTGGGTGTGCTATATTAAGCTGGATTAGGGCATGGCTATACCAAAGGAAACAGAGAGTTAGTATAAATGGAGTCAAGTCAGAGTGGGAAAATGTTGTAAGTGGAGTGTCTCAAGGCTCTGTCCTGGGACCTCTGTTGTTTATAATATATATAAATGATTTAGCTTCAGGTTTGAGTAGTGTGACGATAATCTCTTTCAAGAGAGATTGAGCCTGCTCTTCCCTATATCATTCACGTCATGTTACAAGTACAAGATACTATATTGAAGATACGTCCACCAGTATCGCCGAATGTTTTGCCCAGGAAGCAAAGCGTACCTTGCACCACCAGACACGCCGGCTCCTCCGCCCGCCGTCAACGAGCAAACTACCCATTCTCCGCCTACCTGCTCCTGATTGGCTGGTGTATTGCCAACCGCACCTGCACCTGCACTCACGCCCCCCTACCTGAGTCGACGTCTGGGCCAGCACACGCCGTACTCCTCAGAATATCTCTTTGCTCTTAGGAGTTGACATCTCTCTCTGGTAGACAAAGCCCTGGCTGTCGTGTACTAAGGGAGGTGGCAGCTTTAGCCAGTATTCTCAGCACCTGATTATATTATCATTATTATCTTGCACTTCATTTTATTTTAGAGTAAATATTACATTCATTAATTATTCATGTTGTTTTGTTTGTTGACTGGTTTTGAATTTTACGTAAGCCAAGGGATTGTCTTTGTTCATATCTTGTTTTCTAAAGTAATTAAAATTTCATTGTTTATAGTTTGTGTTTTGTGTGTCTTCCCATTACCTTATCACAGACCAACAGGCAAGCAGTCTCTTTTTTTCTGTAAATGTGACAAGGCATTGCCACCTGCCATTGGAGGACTGCCGAACATCAACACTAAAACACTTTACCGTCACATTTCATGGGGGCCTGTCCAAGGAGCTTCACTCAGGTACTAGTACCAGACCGTAAATTTGTGGTAAGCGTACTTGGCTTTGGTAAAGTAGCTTTTCACTATTTTCAATATTCAATTTTATTTTCATATGGTGCGGTGTATTGTGCATTCCGAGAGTAGCGTATGGTGAAGGTGAGACAACTTTGGATTACGTGGTGACTGTAGGCCTCAGTCATTCTCTTAACTGGTCATCTCTCCCTCCGTGTTATTACTCGTGTTTACCATCTTTTGTCCCTAGGATATTTCTCATATTTTCGGCAGATCATCATATTGGTACCCTGGTATTGTGGTCTGTCCCCGGGTCAAGAGCACCTAATCTTCTGCAATCCGACGGTAGGAGGATAAAGAGGGCCATAGTTCCTCTAGCACGAACTTCAGTTGCTGAATTGGGACCTCAGCAGCAGTTCTCGTCACCAGTTGACACCTCGCACCCCTACACGTCGGTCAGAGATAATGATATTTACCTAGGTAGGGAATTAGCTTTCATTTTCAGAGCACAAAAGTTCGCTAATTCTGTAAGTATCATATTTCATTTCAGTGGGAAAAACTTGCTTATGTCCTATAGAGACTCGGCAAGGTATGCCTACATCCTTGGACTACCTAATTCACTTTTGATGCAATTAACTGTTTCATTTGTTTTAGAAACTCAGTTTCGCTTATTTAGTAGGATTTTCTTGCCCTTATTCTCTTACATTGAGTACCGGGTACAAGATTTCCTGCGATCTTGATTTATTAATCATTTACCATCTTGAAATTAACATTAATTGTTAACGATTCCACAGGATAGGTACCAGTTGCCACGTTGTCCTGTTTCTGACATTCACCATATCACAACAGTATATTCGTTTTGCATTTGTTTGCTAATTTCACCATGTTTCGTCTCCAAGCTTTCCGTGCAGATCCAGCAGGTGAAATAGGGAACTTAAGTCGTGCCAAGAGGATCGAATTACAAACTCTTGTACATGAGTATCAACTAGATGTTCCCCATGGAGCCAACAAAAATGAACTGCATAACCTGTTACTGGATCATCTCTTAGAGGAAGGTAAGATTGACTCTGAAACTCACGAAACTTACTCTATTGCAGATAAACCTGATTTGGCAACGATGAAACTCAAACTAGAGCTTGCCAAGATCGAGCGAGAACAACAAAAAGAAGCCCTACAAATTAAAGAACGAGAAGCTGCAATACGAATGGAAGGAAAGGAACGAGAAGCTGCAATACGAAAGGAAGAAAAGGAACGAGAAGCTGCCATGAGGAAAGAAGACCAAGAACGTGAGATTGCAATACTCCGTGAACGTGAGCGAGTACAGCTTGAAGCAAAACATCGTCACCTGGAGATGCAATGCGAGCATGACAAACAACAAGCAGCTCTGGCTATGGAATGTCGTCAACAAGAATTCGCGTTGGAAACTACGCACCTCACTCAACGCCAGCAAGCTACCGCCAGTCTTCCAGTATGTTTCAATATCTCACATGCAAGTAAGTTAATGCCACCATTTGTAGAGACAGAAGTCGACGTATTTTTCACCACCTTTGAGACCCTTGCTAATCAACTTAGTTGGCCTGCCGACCAATGGGCTACCCTTCTCAGAGTACATCTCACAGGTAGAGCTGCAGTTACACTCAGAACTTTGGCGTCTGAGAATGACTACCAGACTCTGAAACAAGCAGTGTTAGACGCCTACCTTCTCTCCACCGAAAGCTACCGAAGAAAATTCCGTGACCACCTAAAGGCAAGTACCACTACCTTTCTAGAATTTGCTAATACCAAAAGGAGATATTTTATGAAATGGCTGGAAGCAGCACATGTCTCTACCTTTGCAGAACTCGTCAACCTCATGCTAGTTGAAGAATTCTTGAGGCGTGTGCCGCCTCCTGTCCGTTTATATTTAGCAGATAAAGAAGAGACCGACTACCTAAGATGTGCTAAGTCGGCTGACACTTACAGCCTCATCCACCGGCTGACACCAGAACCACCTTCCAGTAAGAAGTCTTGGTACAGTTACGAGAAAGTGAGTACCGATCAAGCTGGCTCGCAATTGTACTGTAAGTATTGTAGACTCTATGGACATACCATAGATAAATGTGGTAAGTCTCAATACAAAGGTAATACTGAATCCACTAAACCCAAACAGACTCCTCCTAAGTCCGGTAAGCCTGTGATGAATGTTGGTGTTCATGTTAATGATCTTTCTCTCTTCAGTAAACATCTGTATCCTGGAACAGTCTCTACCAACGGTTCAGATCCGGAGGGACGTTTCAAACTGAAGATCTTGAAGGACACAGCGGCTCATCAATCAATCCTTTTAAAATCAGCTGTACCCAAAATCGCCTACACCGGGGAAACCGTCTTCATCACTGACCCCGCTGCTACCACTCCTTATCCTCTCGCCAGAGTCCACCTGGATTGTCCCTTCGTGACCGGTGAAGTCCAAGTCGCCATCAGGCAAAAGCCTTTTCCCATGCCTGGAGTGCAACTTCTCCTGGGCAACGACTTGGCAGAAGACCTGCAACCTACCAACCTGATCGTCATGGACAAACCCCAGGTGTGTACCTCTGTAACGGATAATCCCATCTTTGTGCATGTTCCAGCAAAGGTTCAAGAGAGTGATGAAGTTTCTCCTCCGGTTTTGGTGACCACCCGTGCACAAGCTGCACGACCACAGCCAGCTGACTCTACTGCTACCGCTGTCCCTCAAGACCCTCAGAAACTACCCCCGAATCTGACCACGTTGGAGTTCCGTAAGTTACAGAGGGAAGATCTTACCTTGACACCATTATTCTTCCAGGCTGAGACTCAACCCGACAGTATTCCTGGGTTCTTCCTAGAGAACGAGTTGCTCTACCGCAGATACAGACCCAGTAAACTGAAGGAGGAGGACGATTGGGCCAACGTCGAACAACTAGTGATTCCTGCCAGCCTGCGGCCCACTATTCTACACCTGGCCCACGGAGCACTCTCCCACTACGGATTTAACAAGACCTACCATGGAATCCGTCAAGACTACTACTGGCCAGGTATGGTAAATAGCGTCAAACAGTACGTCAAACAGTGTCATACATGTCAGATGGCAGGTAAACCGAACATCTCTATTCCCAGAGCACCACTGACTCCCATACAGGTGCCTGCAGAACCTTTCCACAGACTTATTATAGACTGTGTTGGTCCTTTACCTCGGACCAGTTCTGGTAACGCCTATATACTAACCATCCTGTGTCCTACCACCAGATTCCCCATAGCAGTTCCAGTAAAGAACATTACGGCTGCTACGATTGTAAAACACTTATTGAAGATCTTCACCCAGTATGGATTTCCAAGGGAGGTTCAGAGCGACTGTGGCACCAACTTCACCAGTGATCTCTTCAAGAGGACACTGGAAGAGTTCAACATCAGACAGGTATTGTCCAGCCCCTATCATCCTGCTTCACAGGGTTCTCTTGAGCGTAGTCATCAGACTATTAAAGCACTCCTGAAGTAGTTTTGCAATGAAACCTCTAAGGATTGAAATAAGCAAATAGATTTAATAATGTGTATATTTATAAGTCTTCCCAATGAGTCTCTAAGAGTATCTCCTTATGAGATGCTCTACGGACGTAAGTGCCGTACTCCTCTCAAAGCTTTTAAAGACTCTCTACGTGATGCCACCTTCAGTGAGCATCAGAATGTGCCCCAGTTTCTTCAAAACCTACAACACATTTTAGAGAGGGTGCATAACTTTGCTAAGGATAATCTGTTGAAAGCACAGGAGAGGATGAAGACTCCTTACGACCAGAACAGCAAAGTAAGGAAATTTAAACTGGGAAACTTCGTGCTTGCCTATTTCCCTATCCCAGGTTCTCCCTTGCAAAACAGGTTTTCAGGACCCAACCGCATCAAGGAGTGCAGAAACAACCACAACTACGTTCTAGAGACTCCAGATAGGCAGCGGAAGACCCAGTTGTGCCACGTCAACCTCCTGAAGCTATATAACGGTACTCCTCCCACTGTATTGATAACATATTCTTCCTTTAAAGGTCCATACATCCACAGTGAGACCTTCCCTGCTTCTCCTCCCGAAAGCACTGACACTGAGTCAGCGCTTTCCAATTCGGAAATCCTAACTGATCTTCATAACTATTTTCAGGACAATAATAGTGCACCTCTCATCAAAATCTTCAAGGAACATCAGGAGTTGTTCCGAGATGATCCACAAGAGTGTAATGTAACTCAGCACGACATCCAACTGCTCCCTGACACCCGGCCGATTCGTCAACCCTTCTACCGAATCAGCCCTAACAAGAAGGAAGTCATGCGTGCTGAGGTACAGTACCTCCTGGATCATGGACTGGCCACACCTTGTGAGTCCCCTTGGGCCTCACCCTGTATCTTGGTGCCAAAACCCCAAGGTAAGGTTAGATTGTGCACAGACTATCGGAAATTAAATAATGTGACTGTCAAGGATGCATACCCCTTGCCAAGGATAGATGACATCCTTGACGCCATTGGTAATGCCCGGTACTTGTCCCAAGTGGACTTGCTCAAGGGGTATTACCAAGTGTGTTTAACAGAGCGAGCCAAAGAAATATCTGCCTTTATCACTCCCTTTGGACTTTTCAGGTATGAACGCCTTCCCTTTGGACTATGTAATGCCCCGGCAACCTTCCAGAGAGCTGTCAACCGCGTCATCCAGGGCTTGGATAACACCCACGCCTATTTGGATGATATTGTTGTAGCATCCAACACCTGGAGCGAACATCTGCTCCAGCTGCAACGATTGTTCGCCAAGCTCCTGACAGCTGGCCTCACCATCAACCTGGGCAAGTCCACATTTGCCAAAGGTAAAGTGCGTTATCTGGGTCATGTAATAGGGAGTGGCAGCCTAGCTCCGTTAAACATACACACTCAAGCCATCAAGCATTATCCACAGCCTACCACCACGAAGCGGGCTCCTGCGCTTCCTTGGTCTTGCCTCCTATTTACGTAGGTTTGTGAAGAATTTTAGTACGGTAGCAACCCCATTAATCACTTTAACCAGTCCCAAGCAACGGTATAATTAATTGAACCATTCAGCAAACCGTTGCTTTCGAACAACTCAAATTCCTGCTCTGTTCTAATCCTACTCTCGCCTCGCCAGATATCACCAAGCCTTTCATCCTCCATGTCGACGCCAGTGGTACCGGCATCGGGGGTGTCCTGATGCAGCAACGAGGCGAGGAGGTTCTACTTGTCAGCTACTACAGCTACAAGTTGAAACCCCACCAGAAGAACTACAGCACTATCGAGAAGGAGCTACTCTCCATCGTCCTGAATCTACAGCACTTTGCTCCATACCTACAAGGTGCTAGGTCTACCACCATCTACTCAGATCACAATCCTCTCCGCTTCTTACATCAAGCCCAATTCAATAACCAACGTCTTCTACGATGGGCTTTATATCTGCAAGATTTCAGCCTGGAGATCTTCTACATCAAGGGGTCTGACAACATCATAGCCGACGCCCTCTCCAGAGTCTATGAAGTAGAGGCAATTCCACCTATCACTCTACCACATGAAGACGTAACTTCTTCCGGAACAGCAGGCTTCGGGGGAGAGTTGTGACGATAATCTCTTTCAAGAGAGATTGAGCCTGCTCTTCCCTATATCATTCACGTCATGTTACAAGTACAAGATACTATATTGAAGATATGTCCACCAGTATCGCCGAACGTTTTGCCCAGGAAGCAAAGCATACCTTGCACCACCAGACACGCCGGCTCCTCCGCCCGCCGTCCACGAGCCAACTACCCATTCTCCGCCTGCCTGCTCCTGATTGGCTGGTGTATCGCCGACCGCACCTGCGCCTGCACTCACGCCCCCCTACCTGAGTCGACGTCAGGGCCAGCACACGCTGTACTCCTCAGAATATCTCTGTGCTCTTAGGAGTTGACATCTCTCTCTGGTAGACAAAGCCCTGGCTGTCGTGTACTAAAGGAGGTGGCAGCTTTAGCCAGTATTCTCAGCACCTGATTATATTATCATTATTGTCTTGCACTTCATTTTATTTTAGAGTAAATATTACATTCATTAATTATTCATGTTGTTTTGTTTGTTGACTTGTTTTGAATTTTACGTAAGCCAAGGGATTGTCTTTGTTCATATCTTGTTTTCTAAAGTAATTAAAATTTCATTGTTTATACTTTGTGTTTTGTGTGCAGGCGATGAGTCACAATAACGTGGCTGAAGTATGTTGACCAGACCACACACTAGAAGTTGAAGGGACGACGACGTTTCGGTCCGTCCTGGACCATTCTCAAGTCAATTGTGATGAGGACAGGTAGGGACAGGCAATAAATAGGCAAGAGAGAGCTGAGGAGGAAAGTAAGGTGTAGGGCATAGTAGTAATAATGAGAACTGCAGAAGGCCAATTGGCCCATACGAGGCAGCTCCTATTATAACCACCGAAGGAGATAGTAATAGGAATAAGAAGAGGATAGCAAGGGAGCGTAGGAGAAGACAATGCACAGAAAAAGGGAGAAGAGAAAAAGGAAAGAGAAAAAGAAAGATAAATGGAAGGGGTAAGCTTATGTTAAGTCACGTTTGTTAGAAAGATTAGAGCATTTGAGTATATACTGTGAAAGGGAAGAGTCCACAGCAACAAAGCCAGGACTCAAGTTCATGTTGGGTACATTGTGTATAAGAGCCGATTCTACAAGACGGCGTCTGTGTAGAGTAGAGGCAGGAAAGATTATTTTGGAGGAAGACCAATCAATGGGATGATTAGAATCCCTCACATGGCAGAAGAGAGCATTTCATGCAGTTCAGTTTTGGTCGACATATTATAGAATGGATATAAATTCACTTGAACGTGTCCAGCGTAGGATGACTAAGTTAATTCCCAAAATTAGAAATCTATCATATGAAGAAAGATTAACAAAGCTTAAGTTGCATTCCCCTTAAGTTACAGGGGTCTTCCCTGTTGCCACTTTTGTAGATTGGAACTATGTTAGCCATTTTCCACATGTTTGCTATGACTCCTGTACACAGGGATGCCTGAAAGATCAGGTGAAGTGGAAGGCTGAGCTCAGATGCACATTCTCTCAGAACCCATGGTGAAACTCCATCTGGACCAACTGCTTTGTTCTTACTTAGCTCCTTTAGCATATTTTCCACTTCATCTCTAGACACCTCTATACGCTCTATGATGTTCTCTGAAATTCTTATTGTGTCTGGTTCTCTGAAGATTTCATTTTGTATAAACAAACTTTGGAACTTTTCGTTTAATGTTTCACACATTTCATTATCATTTTCTGTGAATCTGTTTCCTATTTTCAACCTCTGGATATTATCCTTTACCTGCAATTTGTTGTTTATGAATTTGTAGAATAGGCCCAGTTCTGTTTTACATTTATCCATTATCTCTGTTTAAAAAGTTCTTTCTGCCTCTCCCCTTACTGCTGTATAGTTGTTTCTCGCATCTTTGTATCGCTGGTATGTTTGGGGGTTTGGCTTCTTCCTATATTGATACCTGCTTGATGGGGTTCCGCTCTTCTACTCCCCAAGCCCGGCCCGAGGCCAGGCTCGACTTGTGAGAGTTTGGTCAATCAGGCTGTTGCTTGGAGCGGCCCGCAGGGCCACATACCCAATCCTGATCCGGAACTTCTCTTAGAAAACAGTCCAGTTTTCTCTTGAAGATGTCCACCGTTGTTCCGGCAATATTTCTAATAGTCGCTGGGAGGACGTTGAACAACCGCGGACCTCTGATGTTTATACACTGCTCTCTGATTGTGCCTATGGCACCTCTGCTCTTCACTGGTTCAATCTTGCATTTTTTTCTATATCGTTCACTCCAGTACGTTGATATTTTACTGTGTAGATTTGGGACCTGGCCCTCCAGTATCTTCCATGTGTATATTATTTGGTATCTCTTTCGTCTCCTTTCTAGAGAGTACATTTGAAGAGCTTTGAGACGATCCCAATAATTTAGGTGTTTTATCTCGTCTATGCATGCCGTATATGTTCTCTGTATTCCCTCTATTTTAGCAATCTCTCCTGCTCTGAAGGGGGAAGTGAATACTGAGCAGTACTCGAGCCGGGACAACATAAGTGACTTGAAGAGTACAACCATTGTGATGGGATCCCGGGATTTGAAAGTTCTCATAATCCATCCGATCATTTTTCTGGCTGACGCAATATTTGCTTGGTTATGCTCCCTAAACGTTAGATCGTCGGACATCATTATTCCCAAATCCTTGACATGCTGTTTTTCTACTATGGGAAGATTCGATTGTGTTTTGTACCCTGTATTATGTTTCAGATCCTCATTTTTGCCGTACCTGAAATTTATCACTGTTAAACATCATGTTATTTTCTGCTGCCCAGTCGAAAACTTTGTTGACATCTGCTTGTAGTTTTTCAATGTCTTTCATTCCATTTTTGTGTCTTTTGGTCTGTGGCCCTCTCTCAATTTCTGTTGAACCAATCCTGTTTTCTGGCCCTGCATCTCTGTTTTGGTATGAATGTTTGTGTGCCTTCATTGTATATTTTGCAAAATTTGGCATACATTTAATTTACTTCCCTGTCTAGCAACAAGTCTGCCTAATTACTTTTTAAAAAAAAATTGAAGTTCCCCAGAGTGACCTCTCTCTCTTGAAATCAAGTTCATCAACTGTTTCAATGTCCTCATTTTCTGTGTGTGTGTGTTTGGAGGCTAAGCTTGCTGATACCATGTGTGTGTGTGTGTTTGGAGGCTAAGCTTGCTGATTGGATATAATGTCTGTCGGGCTAACTGGTAAAAGGAGTAGTGTTAGCTACCTGTGACATATGTAGTAACATGTGTCTGGGTCTTTGGAATTTTTCTGCCAAGGTTTGCACAAATTCATGAAAAGAAGCTATTGAAATCAGTTGCAATATCTAAGTCTGTTGCAAGTGTGTATCCATCTTTGGAGTTTTATCTGCTTGGTATGTGATTATTGTTTAGACCCTAGGATGTTAGAGATGGGTGATGATAGAGATGTAATGTTCATATTTCCTTTTGCTTCTTTAAATCCATTCTCATAAAAGGAAACTTTGGCTCTTTGTATTATATTGGTAATCATTGATGAGTATCTCTTAACTTCTTGTTTTGTAACTAGGCAAATTCTATTTTTATTTTTTTCATATTCGTCTTGTTAATTGTTTCAAGTACAGTATGCAACTTGTGGGCCAGGGGTTGTTTAATCTTTTGGCAGTTAATTACTAAGTGAGTTACTAACGCTGCGATTAATAAATCCAAGTGTCCGATTTGCCTTATTACGAACATTTATGCATTGATCCTTTTGTTTTAAATTCTTACTAATCATAACTCCCAGATCCCTTTCGCAACCCGACTTCGCAATCTCAACACCATCTAGCTCGTATCTTGTAACTCTATCATCATTACCTAACCTCAGAACTTTACATTTATCAGCATTAAACTGTATCTGCCAATCCTTTGACCATTTCAAAACCCTATCTAGATCAACTTGAAGTGATAGTGAGTCCTCCTCCGAATTAATTTCCCTACCGATATTCGTATCATCGGCAAATTTGCAAGAGGCTGACGATCTCCAGACTTATTATCCTTATTTTCATATTCATGTATTACTTGTGATTGTGTGTGTGTTCATGTAATTTGCATCAGTAAATTCACACTTCTATCATTGTGTTTAAGTGTGACTCCATTTATAATATTTCTCTATGAGCATACACGAAGGTTATCATAGTACCAACTAGGGAACACTACGTTCTCTATAGAAGTTCTTATTGCCTGGAGAGTGGTTAAGACAGCACGGACCTATATAAAAGTGTACCCTTAGCCATCCGATCAGTATCAGTGCCTGAATGGTGGCAACTAGTAACGTGGTAGCTAGAGAGAGGTAAAGCCACACAGACCTTCCTGGGAGAGTACCCTGGGCCGACAGTCTAGTAGCAGATCTATGGGAGTAGCAATCTTCTGGCTACAAACAATATATAATACACCCACTGAACTGCATTGCTGGGGTGCAGATATAATAACCCAGCTGGCGACCTTGTTAAGAAGAAGATAGAGAACAGGCGGGAAAAAGAGTTCCTGTAACCTTTTTGTCTGGCAGGCAAGACTCAGGGAGGTTATTGTTATAAGGTCAGCCTGAGTCTTCCTTCACTCCTCCACGGGTCTAGGCCGGAACTGTTAACAGCAGTTTCCCCGTGTTTGACTGAAGGGCTTCCAGGGTGAATCAGTGGCACCCCCCTTTTTGTGGTGGAAGCAAAGAACTGCGGAGATGGGCATTGTTGGTCCTCTCTTGTGTGACCAAGGAGACTCCGGTGAATCCAGGGAGTCAGAGGGGCTGAGTATCCAGCCTTTTGAGCCCCTAGCAGCTGAGTGCTAGCAGAGCCCCGACCCACCTCCACGTGACACTATACAGTTTGCTGTGCTCCGTCCTTTAACAAATCCTTTGACCCCCTCCTCTAACCTGCCTATTTTGTTCAATAGTCGGTTTAGGATGATCCTTTCAAGCATCTTCCAAGTGCATTACATGAGACTGATAGGTCTGTAATTGGCAGGGTCATTGGGTTTCGGTATTGGGACCATTATTACATGTTTCCATTGTGTGGGCAACACTCCACATAGGAATAACTTGTTAAACAGGAGGAGTAGTGGATTGCCAGACACTTCACACAGTGCATTGAGTATGTCGTAGGTGACGCCATCTTCACCAGGTGCTGTACTTTTACCCTTTTTCATAGCCCCCTTTACTTCCTTGGCTGTAATTGGTTCCCCATACTCGTCATCACTAGATTGTGCTCTTGTTATCCTAATCCTTCTGTCATTATCTCGGAGGAGCTGACCTGCTTACTTCTGTAGGGAGGGAGGAGGATGATGCTGCATCACTCCACTTGTGAATTAGTTCTTCAGCCTTACCCCTGGGGGGTCGTTGTGAGCCGCAGGCCGGGCTCTGCTCCCCTTAGCTACCTGAATTTTTGCCCACACTTGTCTTGCAGACGTTTCTCTTCCAATAGAGCTAGTGAACTCTAGCCATTGTCTTTTCCTTTGTAACTCATTTGCAATGTATGTACCTTTACCTGAATAAAGCCACTGTCTACCATATATAATAAATCAATAGAGTCAGGCAGAGTGCCAGATTCATGGAAGGTAGCTAATGTGGTACCAATTTTTAAGAAAGGAGATAGATCACTTGCGTCAAACTATCGGCCAATTAGCCTAACGTCTATTGTGGGAAAGTTACTTTAATCAATAATTGCAAATACAACTCGTCTCCACCTTGAAAAACATAAATTAATAAATGAGTCGCGACATGGTTTTACAAATGGCCATTCATGTTTAACAAATTTGCTAACTTTTTATTCCAGCATAGTTGAGGCAGTTGATAGTGGTAAGGATTGTGATGTTGTGTACCTTGACTTTAGCAAAGCTTTTGATACAGTACCACATGAAAGACTAAATAAAAAAATAGAAGCTCATGGTATTGGGGGTGCTATATTAACTTGGATTAGGGCATGGCTATTCCAAAGGAAACAGAGAGTTAGTTTAAATGGGGTTAAGTCAGAGTGGGATAATGTTGTTAGTGGAGTACCTCAGGGCTCTGTCCTGGGACCTCTGTTGTTTATAATATATATAAATGACTTAGATTCAGGTTTGAGTAGCAACATTTGCAAATTTGCCGATGATACGAAAATCGGTAGGGAAATTAATTCGGAGGAGGGCTCACTATCACTTCAAGTTGATCTAGATAAGGTTTAAAATGGTCAAAGGATTGGCAAATGCAGTTTAATGCTGATAAATGTAAAGTTCTGAGGCTAGGTAATGATGATAGAGTTACAACATATGAGCTAGATGGTGTTGTGATTGCGAAGTCGGATTGCGAAAGGGATTTGGGAGTTATGATTAGTAAGAATTTAAAACAAAAGGATCAATGCATGAATGTTCGCAATAAGGCGAATAGGACACTGGGATTTATTAATCGAAGCGTTAGTAACAGGACTCCTGGTGTGGTTCATAAGCTATATCTTGCTCTGGTTAGGCCCCATTTAGATTATGCAGTTCAATTTTGGTCGCCGTTTTATAGAATGGATATAAATTCACTTGAACGTGTCCAACGTAGGATGACTAAGTTAATTCCCCAAATTAGAAATCTTTCATATGAAGAAAGATTAACAAAGCTTATTAACAATGGGTATTGAAATTCAATACCAATTGTTTCGTGTTCTGTCTTGTGTTGAAATTTAATACCCATTGAATACCCATTGTTGAAAGTTCGTTTTTTCACCTCATCCACCTCACCCAAATGTAGATATAAACCTCGAAGATGTGTAAGCTCTATTCAGTTTCAGTTGTGTGTTTGTAAACTAAAGTCTTTGAAAATGTAATAAGTTTTACGAAAGCGCTTAAGTGTCGCGTCAGACTAGAAATAAAAATGAATTTTGGAGAATTGATCTTTGAATTACTATCAACAGTGAAAAGAAATGTAAGAAAGATAGAGAAAATTCGTGTTAGAATTATTAATCTTACTTTTTCGGTCATATTTAATAATATATATATATATATATATATATATATATATATATATATATATATATATATATATATATATATATATATATATATATATATATATATATATATAAATATATATATATATATATAAATATATATATATATACATACCTACTATTCAAGGCCCGATTTGCCTATTAAGAAAAGTTTTCCTGAATTATTATATTTTTTCTAATTTTTTTCTTATGAAATGATAAAGCTACCCATTTCATTATGTATGAGGTGAATTTTTTTTATTGGAGTTAAAATTAACGTAGATATATGACCGAACCTAACCAACCCTACCTAACCTAACCTAACCTATCTTTATAGGTTAGGTTCGGTTAGGTAGCCGAAAAAGTTAGGTTAGGTTAGGTTAGGTAGGTGAGGTAGTCGAAAAACAAATAATTCATGAAAACTTGGCTTATTAGGCAAATTGGGCCTTGCATAGTAAGCTGAGAAGTGCGTTCTGGCTACTAGGTACGACATATATATATATATATATATATATATATATATATATATATATATATATATATATATATATATATATATATATATATATATATATATATATATATATATATATATATATATATATATATATGTATATATGAGTGTCAGACCATTTTTCATCATGTGTTAATTTTTGTGATTTACACACACATTATATATATATATATATATATATATATATATATATATATATATATATATATATATATTAGTATATTTTGGTAGCAGTCTCTCCTGTAGACATATATTATTAAATATGACCGAAAAAGTAAGATTAATAATTCTAACACGAATTTTCTCAATCTTTCGTACATTTCTTTTCACTGTTGGAGATAAATAAAAAATCAATTCTCCAAAATTCATTTTTATTTCTAGTCTGACGCGACATGAGCGCGTTTCGTAAAACTTATTACATTTTCAAAGACTTTAGTTTACAAATACACAACTGAATAGAACTTACTCATCTCCGATTTTATATCTACATTTTAATGAGGTGGATGGGGTGAGGTGGCATTAATAGGGTATTAATTTCATCAACACAAGACAGAACAAGAGGTGGCATTAATAGGGTATTAATTTCATCAACACAAGACAGAACACGAAACAATGGGTATTGAATAGAAGTGTATGTAGAAAGCCTATTGGTCCATATTTCTTGATGCTTCTATATTGGAGCGGAGTCTTGAGGTGGGTAGAATATAGTTGTGCATTAATTGGCTGTTGATTGCTGGTGTTGACTTCTTGATGTGTAGTGCCTCGCAAACGTCAAGCCGCCTGCTATCGCTGTATCTATCGATGATTTCTGTGTTGTTTACTAGGATTTCTCTGGCGATGGTTTGGCTGTGGGAAGAGATTATATGTTCCTTAATGGAGCCCTGTTGCTTATGCATCGTTAAACGCCTAGAAAGAGATGTTGTTGTCTTGCCTATATACTGGGGTTTTTGGAGCTTACAGTCCCCAAGAGGGCATTTGAAGGCATAGACGACGTTAGTCTCTTTTAAAGGGCTCTGTTTTGTGTCTGGAGAGTTTCTCATTAGTAGGCTGGCCGTTTTTCTGGTTTTATAGTAAATCGTCAGTTGTATCCTCTGATTTTTGTCTGTAGGGATAACGTTTCTATTAACAATATCTTTCAGGACCCTTTCCTCCGTTTTATGAGCTGTGGTAAAGAAGTTCCTGTAAAATAGTCTAATAGGGGGTATAGGTGTTGTGCTAGTTGTCTCTTCAGAGGTTGCATGGCGTTTCACTTTCCTTCTTATGATGTCTTCGACGAAACCATTGGAGAAGCCGTTGTTGACTAGGACCTGCCTTACCCTACAGAGTTCTTCGTCGACTTGCTTCCATTCTGAGCTGTGGCTGAGAGCACGGTCGACATATGCGTTAACAACACTCCTCTTGTACCTGTCTGGGCAGTCGCTGTTGGCATTTAGGCACATTCCTATGTTCGTTTCCTTAGTGTAGACTGCAGTGTGGAAACCTCCGCTCTTTTCCATGACTGTTACATCTAGAAAGGGCAGCTTCCCATCCTTTTCCATCTCGTAAGTGAAACGCAACACGGAACTCTGCTCAAATGCCTCCTTCAGCTCCTGCAGATGTCTGACATCAGGTACCTGTGTAAAAATGTCGTCAACATACCTGCAGTATATGGCCGGTTTCAAGTTCATGTCGACTAAGACTTTTTGCTCGATAGTACCCATGTAGAAGTTTGCAAACAGGACACCTAGGGGAGAACCCATGGCGACCCCATCTACTTGCTTATACATGTGCCCATCTGGGCTCAAGAAGGGTGCCTCTTTAGTACAAGCTTGGAGTAGTTTCCTCAGAATATTTTCTGGTATGTCAAGAGGAGTACAGGCTGGATCACGATACACTCTGTCGGCTATCATCCCGATTGTCTCGTCCACAGGTACGTTGGTAAACAGCGATTCTACGTCCAACGAGGCTCTTATCCCTGTGGCCCGTGTGCCCCGCAGTAAGTCAACAAATTCCTTTGGAGACTTCAGGCTGAAGGCGCAAGGAACAGAAGGAGTCAGCAGGCCGTTGAGTCGCTTCGCCAGTCTGTACGTGGGTGTGGGTATCTGGCTAATGATTGGCCGAAGTGGGTTTCCAGGCTTGTGTGTCTTGACATTTCCATACGCATATCCAGGTTTATATTCCCCAATGATCTTTGGCAGGTGGAGTCCGGATTTCTTGGCGTTCACAGTTTCGATCAGCCTGTTGACCTTTGCTTTTAATTCGGCTGTAGTGTCCTTCGTTACCCTTTGGAACTTAGTTTGGTCAGAGAGTATGATGTTCATTTTCGCCAGATATTCGTCTTTTTTAAGAATGACATATATTGGCGACTTGTCACCTCTCCTGACAACTATCTCCTTGTTCTCAGGAAGGCTTTTAGCTGCCACTTTGAGCTCGGGGGACAGTATGGTGCTTCTGTAATTGCCTCGACTCTTTCCTCCTTCTGCAATAAGTTCTGCTTGTAAGGTATCTTTGGTAGTAAGAAGGTCACACAAGACAGAACAAAATGTGGTATTAATAGGGTATTAATTTCATCAACACAAGACAGAACAAGGGTATTAATAGGGTATTAATTTCATCAACACAAGACAGAACACGAAACAATGGGTATTGAATAGAAGTGTTTGTAGAATGCCTATTGGTCCATATTTCTTGATGCTTCTATATTGGAGGGGAGTCTTGAGGTGGGTAGAATATAATTGTGCATTAATTGGCTGTTGATTGCTGGTGTTGACTTCTTGATGTGTAGTGCCTCGCAAACGTCAAGCCGCCTGCTATCGCTGTATCTATCAATGATTTCTGTGTTGTTTACTAGGATTTCTCTGGCGATGGTTTGGTTGTGGGAAGAGATTATATGTTCCTTAATGGAGCCCTGTTGCTTATGCATCGTTAAACGCCTAGAAAGAGATGTTGTTGTCTTGCCTATATACTGGGTTTTTTGGAGCTTACAGTCCCCAAGAGGGCATTTGAAGGCATAGACGACGTTAGTCTCTTTTAAAACGTTCTGTTTTGTGTCTGGAGAGTTTCTCATGAGTTGGCTGGCCGTTTTTCTGGTTTTATAGTAAATCGTCAGTTGTATCCTCTGATTTTTGTCTGTAGGGATAACGTTTCTATTAACAATATCTTTCAGGACCCTTTCCTCCGTTTTATGAGCTGTGGAAAAGAAGTTCCTGTAAAATAGTCTAATAGGGGGTATAGGTGTTGTGTTAGTTGTCTCTTCAGAGGTTGCATGGCGTTTCACTTTCCTTCTTATGATGTCTTCGACGAAACCATTGGAGAAGCCATTGTTGACTAGGACCTGCCTTACCCTACAGAGTTCTTCGTCGACTTGCTTCCATTCTCAGCTGTGGCTGAGAGCACGGTCGACATATGCGTTAACAACACTCCTCTTGTACCTGTCTGGGCAGTCGCTGTTGGCATTTAGGCACATTCCTATGTTCGTTTCCGTAGTGTAGACTGCAGTGTAGAAACCTCCGCTCTTTTCCATGACTGTTACATCTAGAAAGGGCAGCTTCCCATCCTTTTCCATCTCGTAAGTGAAACGCAACACGGAACTCTGCTCAAATGCCTCCTTCAGCTCCTGCAGATGTCTGACATCAGGTACCTGTGTAAAAATGTCGTCAACATACCTGCAGTATATGGCCGGTTTCAAGTTCATGTCGACTAAGACTTTTTGCTCGATGGTACCCATTTTCGTCTTTGAAAATGTAATAAGTTTTACGAAACGCGCTCGTGTCGCATCAGACTAGAAATAAAAATGAATTTTGGAGAATTGATTTTTGATTTACCTCCAACAGTGAAAAGAAATGTACGAAAGATTGAGAAAATTCGTGTTAGAATTATTAATCTTACTTTTTCGGTCATATATATATATATATATATATATATATATATATATATATATATATATATATATATATATATATATATATATATATATATATATATATGGAACCCTCAACCTTATAAGTGGAGGGTTCCTACAAACTCAACCAGAGGTAGTACCGTCTATATATTAATAAAAATGCTAGGCTATGCTAAATCTAGGCAGGGATTGGCTTGGCTAAGCTGGTCAAGGCTTGGCTAGGGTAGGAAGGACTGGTCATGTTTAAAAGCAAGGCAGGGTTAGGCTAGGCAAGACTAGGTAAGGGTATACTGGGATAGGCTTGGCTACGGTAGGCTAGGAAGAGGTAAACTAGGATAAGCAAGGCTGTGCAAGCACTATGCACAGCTAGAATGAACTATGCTAAGATGGTTTAAGCTGGGCTAGGTTAGGATAAGCTAGGCCATACAGGGCCCCGGTTGACCAGTGGAGTCTAATGGTCTAACCTTCTAGCTAGTTTGCTGACCTAAGAATGTAAATGCCTAGCCCCAATCTTAAATATTAAATACCTGGATAACACAGGTGGCCTGTTGTTGTGTTGATTTAGGGGTGACGACGATCGTGGGATCGGATGCGACCCACAGGTGGCCTGCACCATGTGCTTTAAGGCGCCCATCTCATAACAAAAACAAATCCGTGCATTCGTACACAAACAAGAGACCCCCGTGGTTATTCGAATACTTGCAATTCTTTTAATTAAAATAATAACAATTACATTAATAATAATTAACACAATTTTTACTCAAGATTCACAAAAATCATTAATACTATTTTAAAAGAAAATTTAAAAGACATCTAAAAACAGATATACAGACTTTGTGTGATATATATTTCAACATTACATATTAATAGAATGTTGTAACTATTATTTTTAAATATTAGGTAGTTGCCAGCTACGTATATCGCATATAAACGTGTTAAACGAATAATGTTAAATAGCTATATACATAACAGTAAAATAATGACACCTACAGTTAATGAAAACTAGAAAATAGTAAATGGTAATTCCATCTGAACGAAAACTTAATGCAAAATTTCTTAGATGTTTTTCTTAATATAAAGATTGACAGTAAGGTATCTTATTCATTATGGAGTAATTAACAACAAAACAATCTTTATTTTCATTGCAGAACATATATCAGAGCATACTAGTGACTCATACATTTAAAATAGTGTGATTTTTAAACAAGTCGGTTGTAAACCCGCAGAACCGCCTACCCGCCGAATACAACATAAGAAATGGTATATAATTCATTATTTTAAATTCCATATATAATCATTAATAATTTTCGGCAGCTATCGAGGTTCTCCATAGGTCAATTCCTGTACTCTAACAAGATGCTACTTGCTGTTTAGCTGTTTAAATTCTTGGAAAATCGTAATGACCAGCGACATAAAATATAACAATGAAATAGTAGCTGGTAACTGTAGGTGAACGAAAAATTCAATTCCAAATTGATTAGATGTTTTCCTAAATATAAAAATCGACCTGAAGGAATTTTATGAATTATGGACTAATTAAGCAAAAAAAAATAGGTACTTTTAATTGAAGAACAGATACCAGAGAATAGTTAGTGAGTACATTTATATTGTATAACGAGAGAAAGCCCCTCTTAGCCGCGAATTAAAATAACCACCTACATTAATTGATAACTAGGAAATAGTATCTGGAAACTTTATCTGAACGAAAACACAATACTAATTTGTTTAGATGTTTTTCTTAATATAAAGATCAAGAGTAAGGAATCTTATTCATTATGGACAAATTAACAAAAAAAAAACGATAATTTTCATTGAGGACCATATATTAGAGCATACTTAGTCACTTATATATTAAAAGTATTGTGTATTTTGAACCATTGGGGTTGTAAACAAACAGAACGGCCTACCCGAAAAGTCGTAACATAAAACGTTGCATATGTTCGCTAATTTATTATTTGATAAATGATTATTATTAATTTACGACGACTATAGAGGTTTCCCATTAGTTAAATTACTGTAGTCTGACTAAATGCTACTACAAAACCTACATAAATCCTGGAAAAGTCACAATGACCAGCGACATTAAAGCATAGAGGGTTAAATAGTAACAGGCAACTGTCGGCGAACGAAAAATTCGTTTCCAAATTTATTAGATGTTTTCCTAAATATAAAGATCGATAAGCTGGAATTTTCTGGATTATGACCTTTAAGGCAAAAAAATATATATTTTTACTTGAAGAACAAATATCAGAGCATAGTCAGTGAGTTATAGAATAATAAGAGTGTGGTATTTCATTGTATAACAAGAGATAGTCCATGGAAGCGATAATAGACGTAGTTTTACACAAAATAACGTCCAAAAACAGCCGTAGAGTTAAACGGCAAATATTGACGTTCTTTTTAAGAGGACAGGTTGGTGTGTGTGTGTGTGCTCACTTAGTATTACTCACCTAGTTGTGCTTGCGGGGGTTGAGCTCTGGCTCTCTGGTCCCGCCTCTCAACCATCAATCAACAGGTGTACAGGTGCCTGAGCCTATTGGGCTCTATCATATCTACACATGAAACTGTGTATGGAGTCAGCCTCCACCACATTACTTCCTAATGCATTCCATTTGCATTTGCATGTGGGTGTGTGGGTGTGTGTGTGTGTGTGTGTGTGTGTGTATGTGTGTGTGGGAGAGGGAGATCGGGAAAGAAGGAGAGACAGATAGAGAGAGAGTGTAGGGAGTTGGGGGGGTGGGGAGTGTATTTTCTAAGTTTGATGGGGGGGTAAGAGAGGGGGTGGATTATGAGTGAGGTCTTATCCCCTTCCCATGAAAGGTGTTAATCCTTTCTAGCCTGACTGGACGTATGTGTGTTTGCGTTCGAGTGCGTGTGTGTTTTTTTTGCATGTGCGTGAGTGTGTGCTTGCAAACGTACGTGTGTGTGTGTGCGTGCGTGAGTGCGCGTGTTACGGGGGTCCCATAAAATGTCAACCTCTACCCAAAATGAGCCACTTTGATATTTTAAATGTATATGATATACTGAACAAGAATTTCATAATATTTTACCTCACTCTGTACACCTGAAGAATTGACCAGAGAGGGGTACCTACCTGTCAGCCTCCCGCTCACACAACCAGGTGAAAAATTACGATGCTGGATGACGAAGTGATCCGTCGTTGCCTCCCACGTGGTGATTCACTAATCCAGTAGATTGATGATGGCGGTTCTTCTCTATCTAACACAAATCTCTGGAGTCAGTCACTATATCGGCGTGTCTGTTGTGTTACAGTTCACCAATTTACTGTTCCAATGATCACTTGACCCAATATGTAAACAAAGCCTCGTGGGCCCTCCCACGGGGCCTGTCTGGTGAATTCAATGTTTAACACAAAGTTCTAGTGATAGCACTGTATCTTTTCTCTCCTATTCGCGGCGGTTATACGCTTTGTGACACCCCCTAGATCTGTGATCTGTCACTGTAGCCTTAATTAACCCAAAAATATTGGCGTTTATTGTAGCGCGTGACCCCAGCGACCCTCCCTGCGCGGCTGGCTAAACTGTGTGTGTTTGTGTGTGTGTGTGTGTGTGTGTGTGTGTGTGTGTGTGTGTGTGTGTGTGTGTGTGTGTATGTGTGAATGTGTGTGTGTGTGTGTGTATGTGTGAATGTGTGTGTGTGTGTGTGTGTGTACTCACCTAGTTGTACTCACCTAGTTGTGCTTGCAGGGGTTGAGCTCTGGCTCTTTGGTCCCGCCTCTCAACCGTCAATCAACAGGTGTACAGGTTCCTGAGCCTATTGGGCTCTATCATATCTACACTTGAAACTGTGTATGGAGTCAGCCTCCACCACATTGCTTCCTAATGCATTCCATTTGTCAACCACTCTGACACTAAAAAAGTTCTTTCTAATATCTCTGTGGCTCATTTGGGCACTCAGTTTCCACCTGTGTCCCCTAGTGCGTGTGCCCCTTGTGTTAAATAGCCTGTCTTTATCAACCCTGTCGATTCCCTTGAGAATCTTGAATGTGGTGATCATGTCCCCCCTAACTCTTCCGTCTTCCAACGAAGTGAGGTTCAATTCCCGTAGTCTCTTCTCGTAGCTCATACCTCTCAGCTCGGGTACTAGTCTGGTGGCAAACCTTTGAACCTTTTCCAGTTTAGTCTTATGCTTGACTAGATATGGACTCCATGCTGGAGCCGCATACTCCATGTGTGTGTGTGTGTGTGTACTCACCTATTTGTGCTTGCAGGATCGAGCATTGGCTCTTGGATCCCGCGTCTCCAACTATCGGTTGTTTACAGCAATGACTCCTGTCCTATTTCCCTATCATACCTAATTATAAAATTATGAATAGAGTTTGCTTCCACAACGTGTTCCCCAAGTGCATTCCATTTTTCCACTACTCTCACGCTAAAGGAAAACTTCCTAACATCTCTGTGACTCATCTGAGTTTCCGGTTTCCACCCATGACCCCTCGTTCTTTCATTATTACGTGTGAACATTTCATCTAATTCCACTTTGTCAATTCCCCTGAGTATTTTATATGTTCCTATCATATCTCCTCTCTCCCTTCTTTTCTCTAGTGTCGTAAGGTTCAGTTCCCCCAAACGTTCTTCATATCCCATCCCTCGTAACTCTGGGACAAGCCTCGTCGCAAACCTCTGAACCTTCTCTAGTTTCATTATGTGTTTCTTCAGCTGGGGGCTCTATGATGGCGCGGCATACTCTAAGACTGGTCTTACTTAGGCAGTGTAAAGCACCCTAAAAGCCTCCTCACTTAGGTTTCTGAAAGAAGTTCTAATTTTCGCCAGTGTAGAGTATGCTGCTGTCGTTATCCTATTTATATGTGCCTCAGGAGTTAAATTAGGTGTCACATCCACTCCCAGGTCTCTTTCTTGAATCGTTACAGGTAGGCAGTTCCCCCTTCATTGTGTACTGTCCTTTTTTGTCGTCTATCACCTGATCCCATTTCCATAACTTTACATTTACTGGTGTTGAACTCCAGTAGCCATTTCTCTGACCATCTCTGCAACCTGTTTAAGTCCTCTTGGAGGATCCTACAATCCTCATCTGTCACAACTCTTCTCAATAATTTTGCGTCATCCGCAAACATTGACATGTATGATTCCACTCCTGAAAACATGTCATTTACGTAAATTAGAAAGAGCATTGGGCCCAGCACCGATCCTTGAGGTACTCCACTCGTTACTGTTCGCCAGTCCGACTTCTCGCCCCTTACCATTACCCTCTGGCTCCTTCTGTTAGGTAGTTCCTCACCCATGCTAGGGCCTTTCCGCTTACTCCTGCCTGCCTTTCAAGTTTGTAAAGCAGTCTCATGTGCGGTACTGTATCATAGGCCTTTTGACAGTCAAGAAATATGCAGTCTGCCAAGCCTTCTCGGTCCTGCCTTGTCCTTGTTACTTTGTCATAGAATTCTAAAAGGTTTGTTACGCATGATTTCCCTGTCCAGAGCCCATGTTGGTGCTTGTTTACAAACCCAATGCTCTCCAGGTGCTCAACAAGTCTTAGCCTAATTATTCTTTCAAATAGTTTGCAGGGGATGCTTGTCAGTGATACGGGTCTGTAGTTAAGTGCCTCCGCCCTATCACCTTTCTTGAAAATCGGTACGACATTTGCCTCCTACCAGCAAATGGGCAATTCTCCCGACATAAGTGACAAATTAAAGATCATTGCCAAAGGCACGCTGAGAGCCTGTGCTGCCTCTTTTAGTATCCACTGTGATACTTTGTCTGGTCCAACCGCTTTAGTTGCATCCAGTGTCGTCAACTGCTTCATTACCTCCTCTGCTGTCACCTCTATATCTGATAGTCTTCCATCTAGGGTAATCGCTTCTAACAATGGGAGCCACTCAGGCTCGGTTGTGAACACTCCATGGAAATCTGAATTCAGTACCTCGCAGATTTCCTTGTCGCTTTCTGTATATGCCCCTTCTGTTTTCCTCAGTCTTGTCACTTGGTCATTTACCGACATCTTCCTTCTTATATGGCTATGTAGTAATTTAGGTTGCTTTTTTGCTTTGATTCCAATATCATTCTCATAATTTCTTTCTGACACTCTTCTTATGTTAATGTAATCGTTCCTAGCTCTGTTACATCTAATCCTGTTGTCCTATGTCCTTTGTCTTCTGTACTTCCTCCACTCCCTCCTGCTTCTCACTTCTGCTTCCTGACACTGTCTATTAAACCATGGGTTATTATATTCCCTCCTACTTTTTTTCTTTACTGTTGGAATAAATCTTTCTCCAGCCTCCTTGCATTTCCATATGACTTGGTTCATCATATCTTGCACTGTTTTTCCTCTAATTTCTTCCTCCCACTGCATTTCTCCCAGGTAGTCCCTTATCCTTCTGTAGTCCCCTCTTCTGTAAACAAGTCTCCTTACTCAGACCTCTTGTTCTTTGGTCACAATATTAAGCTTCATCATGTGGTCAAAGACTACGACACAATGGTCACTGGCTCCTAGTGGTATTCATGTTCTAAATGCTCGATGTCTTCTACATTCTGGGTGAAAACGAGGTCTAATAGGCTTGGTGTATCCCCTCCTCTTTCCCTAGTGTCTTCCTTCACATGCTGTGTTAGGAAATTCCTGTCAATGTCGTCTACTAGCTTCGCTCCCCCAGGTCTCCTCCCCGCCATGGGGATTCTTCGTTTCCCAATCTATCTCTCTATGATTTAGGTTCCCCATGACCAGCAGCTTCGCTCTCATTTAATGTGCTATAGTTGCTGCCCTCTGCAGTTCATGTATACATGCCTTGTTGCTGTCCTCATACTCCTGCCTGGGCCTTCTACTGTTTGGTGGGGGATTGTAGAGTAACAAGATTACAATCTTCTTACCATCCACTGTCAGAGTTCCATGTATGGAGTTCGTGCTTTCATTGGTACCTACCTTGAGGTTACCTTGAGATGCTTCCAGGGCTTAGCGTCCCCGCGGCCCGGTCGTCGACCAGGCCTCCTGGTTGCCGGACTGATCACCAAGACTGTTGGACGCGGCTGCTCGCAGCCTGACGTATGAGTCGCAGCCTGGTTGATCAGGTATCCTTTGGAGGTGCTTATCCAGTTCTCTCTTGAACACTGTGAGGGGTCGGCCAGTTATGCCCCTTATGTGTAGTGGAAGCGTGTTGAACAGTCTCGGACCTCTGATGTTGATAGAGTTCTCTCTTAGAGTACCAGTTGCACCTCTGTTTTTCAACGGGGGTATTCTGCACATCCTGCCATGTCTTCTGGTCTCATGTGATGTTATTTCTGTGTGCAGGTTTGGGACCAGCCCCTCTAATATTTTCCACGTGTAAATTATTATGTACCTCTCCGGCCTGCGCTCAAGGGAATACAGTTTTAGGCTCTTTAGTCGGTCCAAATAGTTTAGATGTTTTACTGAGTGGATTCTAGCAGTAAAGGATCTCTGCACGCTCTCTAGGTCAGCAATTTCTCCAGTTTTGAAAGGTGCTGTCATTGTGCAGCAGTACTCCACTCTAGAGAGCACAAGCGTTTTGAAAAGTATCGTCATCGGTATAGCATCTCTAGTGTGAAAAGTTCTTGTTATCCAACCTGTCATTTTTCTTGCAGTTGTGACGGCTACTTTATTGTGTTCTTTAAAGGTAAGGTCTTCCGACATGAGTACACCCAGATCCTTTACATTGCCTTTTCGTTCTATGTTATGATTTGCCTGAGTTTTGTACGTGGTTTCCGTTTTTATATTTTCATTTTTTCCAAAGCGCATGAGCTGGAACTTATCTTCGTTAAACACCATATTATTTTCTGTAGCCCATTGAAAGACCTGATCTACATCTGACTGGAGGTTCGCCGTGTCCTCTATGTTGCCTACTCTCATGAAGATCCTAGTGTCATCTGCAAAGGATGATGCAGTGCTATAGGTTGTGTTCTTGTCTATGTCCGAAATGAGGATGAGAAAAAGTACTGGAGCAAGCACAGTACCCTTGGGGACTGAGGTCTTCACGGTTGATGGGCTGGATTATATCTTGTTGACTATTACACATTGGGTTCTGTTGGTCAGGAAATTGTAGATCCATCTGCCTATTTTTCCGGTAATTCCTTTTGAATGCATTTTATGTGCAATAACACCATGGTCACATTTATCAAAAGCTTTTGCAAAATCTGTGTAAATTACATCCGCGTTTTGTTTGTCTTCCATAGCATCTAATGCCATATCATAGTGGTCCAGCAACTGTGACAGGCAAGAGCGCCCTGTTCTGAAACGATGTTGTCCGGGGTTATGGAGTTGCTGTGATTCCATGTATTTAGTGATCTTACTTCTTAGCACTCTCTCAAAATTTTTTATGATGTGCGATGTTAGTGCTATCGGTCTGTAATTTTTTGCCTCTGCCTTATTTCCTCCTTTATGAAGTGGTGCTATCTCTGCTGTTTTTAGTATATCAGGAATAACGCCAGTATCTAGGCTTTGTCTCCACAGAATGTGGAGGGCCTGCGATAGTGGTTTTTTACAGTTCTTTATGAATATGGAGTTCCAAGAATCCGGGCCTGGTGCAGAGTGCATAGGCATACTGTTTATGGCTTCTTCAAAATCCAGTGGGGATAGGGTAACGTCTGATATATGATTTGATGTTGGTATCGTATCCGTGAAAAATTCATTTGGGTTATCAATCTTTAGTGTGTTTAATGGCTCGCTGAAAACAGAGTCGTACTGCGTCCTCAGTAGCTCGCTCATTTCTTTGTTGTCATCGGTGAAAGTTCCATCTCCCTTTCGCAGGGGCCCGATACTAGATGTGTTTTTTTTATTTTGATTTTGCATAGGAGAAAAAATATTTCGGATTTCTTTCTATTTCACTGATGACCTTTTGCTCTCTTGGGTTTTGTATGATTCTTGTAGCTTCCGTTCAATTGTTTCTATTTCTCTACCTAACCTTCTTCGCCGTTCTTGAGATAGGGTGCGACTCTCAAGTTGTTCCGCGATTCGTTTTCTTCGCCTATATAGGGAACGACGTTCCCGTTCCAATCTGCATCTCTTCCTCTTTTTTCTTAGAGGTATGCGGTTTGAACATATTTCTAGTGCTACTGAGCTTATTTTTTCCAGGCACTGGTTCAGGTTTGCATTTTCTAGCTGTTCTTCCCAGTTTATTTCTGTGAAGTCCTGGTTTATTTGCTCCCAGTTTATCTGTTTATTATTGAAGTTGAATTTGCTGAAATCTCCTCCACCGGGAATCTGGACTGGTTTTGAAGGTCTACTCCCCATGGTTGTCATAACTTCAATTAAGTTGTGATCTGAGTAACAGGTATTTGTAATCATTATGTTCCTGGTCAATTCATCATTATTAGTGAAAATGAGGTCCAGAGTGTTCTCCTTCCTAGTTGGTTCTACTATTTGCTGGTTTAAGGCAAACCTGTCGCACATCCGTAGCAGGTCATTTGCATGTGCCTGTTCATTTAGGCTACTTCCTGGTATTCTTTCTGATATTACTGTATTAGCCAGGTATTATATTAACTGTATTTTCTGGTAATAATACTGATATTACCCGTATTTTCCAGCTCATCAAACTTCCATTTCCGCTTTATTAGGAGTGCCACTCCTCCCTGTCTCTGTGTCCTTTCTTTTCTTATCACCTGGTACCCCTCTGGAAAGATTACATCCGAGATCATGCCATTTATTTTAGTTTCCACTATTGCCACTATGTCTGGGTCTGCCTCACTAACTCTTTCTTTTATCTCTTCTGCTTTATTGGATACCCCATCAGCATTGGTGTACCAAACCTTGAGACTCTTCTTGGAAACGCTGGTGACAGAGTTCCCCCTTTCGCTGGGGGTCTGGTGGGTATTGGGGGGGTGTCTGGGGGGCGAGTGAAGGCTGTGGGGGTGTCTGGGGGGGGGGGGGTGCTAGGGGGGTGCCTGGGAGTGCCTGGTAGGCGAATGGAGTCTGGGCATCTAGGAAGGGGGGTAGGAAGGGCATAATGGGTCTGAAAGTTAGGGAGAGTCTGAGTGGCATAGGGGGGTTGAGAAATAGGGTGAGACTGAGAGTCAGATAGAGGTTGGTTGGGGTTGGGGGGGGGGAGAGGGATATTGAGGGCAGAACGCTGAGAGGAGAATGGAGCATAGGTGCTGGGGGTGGAAGAGAGGGTGTATTAGTTAGGGAGGAATCGTGGGTACGTGGGGTTTTTGGGGTAGAAGAAGGGAAGAGGAAGATGGGGGAAGGTGTTAGGGGGTCACAGGTGAGGAGGTTAAATGTGGGCTGGAGGTGCATAGGAGTGTGTGTGTATGTGTGTGTGTGTACTCACCTATTTGTGCTTGCAGGATCGAGCATTGACTCTTGGATCCCGCCTTTCCAGCTATCGGTTGTTTACAGCAATGACTCCTGTCCCATTTCCCTATCATATCTAGTTTTAAAAGTATGAATAGTATTTGCTTCCACAACCTGTTCCCCAAGTGTATTCCATTTTTCCACTACTCTCACGCTAAAAGAAAACTTCCTAACATCTCTGTGACTCATCTGAGTTTCCAGTTTCCACCCATGTCCCCTCGTTCTTTCATTATTACGTGTGAACATTTCATCTATTTCCACTTTGTCAATTCCCCTGAGTATTTTATATGTCCCTATCATATCTCCTCTCTCCCTTCTTTTCTCTAGTGTCGTAAGGTTCAGTTCTTTCAGACGCTCTTCATATCCCATCCCTCGTAACTCTGGGACAAGCCTCGTCGCAAACCTCTGAACCTTCTCCAGTTTCTTTATGTGTTTCTTCAGGTGGGGGCTCCATGATGGCGCGGCATACTCTAAGACGGGTCTCACGTAGGCAGTGTAAAGCGCCCTAAAAGCCTCCTCATTTAGGTTTCTGAATGAAGTTCTAATTTTCGCCAGTGTAGAGTACGCTGCTGTCGTTATCCTATTTATATGTGCCTCAGGAGTTAGATTAGGTGTCACATCCACTCCCAGGTCTCTTTCTCGAATCGTTACAGGTAGGCTGTTCCCCTTCATTGTGTACTGTCCCTTTGGTCTCCTGTCACTTGATCCCATTTCCATAACTTTACATTTACTTGTGTTAAACTCCAGTAGCCATTTCTCTGACCATCTCTCCAACCTGTTTAAGTCCTCTTGGAGGATCCTACAATCCTCGTCTGTCACAACTCTTCTCATTAATTTTGCGTCATCCGCAAACATTGACATGTATGATTCCACTCCTGTAAACATATCATTTACGTAAATTAGAAAGAGGATTGGGCCCAGCACCGATCCTTGAGGTACTCCACTTGTTACTATTCGCCAGTCCGACTTCTCGCCCCTTACCATTACCCTCTGGCTCCTTCCTGTTAGGTAGTTCTTCACCCATACTAGGGCCTTTCCGGTTACTCCTGCCTGCCTCTCAAGTTTGTATAGCAGTCTCATGTGCGGTACTGTATCAAAGGCCTTTTGGCAGTCAAGAAATATGCAGTCTGCCCAGCCTTCTCTGTCCTGCCTTATCCTTGTTACTTTATCATAGAATTCTAAAAGGTTTGTTAGGCATGATTTCCCTGTACAGAACCCATGTTGGTGCTTGTTTACAAACCCAATGCTCTCCAGGTGCTCAACAAGTCTTAGCCTAATTATTCTATCAAGTATTTTGCAGGGGATGCTTGTCAGTGATACGGGTCTGTAGTTAAGTGCCTCCTCTCTATCACCTTTCTTGAAAATCGGTACGACATTTGGCTCCTTCCAGCAACTGGGCAATTCTCCCGACATCAGTGACTCATTAAAGATCATAGCCAGAAGCACGCTGAGAGCCTGCGCTGCCTCTTTAAGTATCCACGGTGATACTTTGTCTGGTCCAACCGCTTTATTTGCATCCAGTGTTGTCAACTGTTTCATTACCTCCTCTGCTGTCACCTCTATATCTGATAGTCTTTCATCTAGGGTAATCGCTTCTAACAATGGGAGCTACTCAGGCTCGGTTGTGAACACTCCATGGAATTTTGCATTCAGTACCTCGCAGATTTCCTTGTCGCTTTCTGTATATGCCCCTTCTGTTTTCCTCAGTCTTGTCACTTGGTCATTTACCAACATCCTCCTTCTTATATGGCTATGTAGTAATTTAGGTTGCTTTTTCCCTTTGACTGCAATATCATTCTCATAATTTCTCTCCGACACTCGTCTTATGTTAATGTAATCATTCCTAGCTTTGTTACATCTATTCCTGTTGTCCTCTGTCCTTTGTCTTCTGTACTTCCTCCACTCCCTTCTGCTTCTCACCTTTGCTTCCTGACACTGTCTATTAGACCATGGGTTATTATATTCCCTCCTGCTTTTTTCCTTTATTGTTGGAATAAATCTCTCTTCAGCCTCCTTGCATTTCAATATGACTTGGTTCATCATACCTTGCACTGTTTTTCCTCTAAGTTCTTCCTCCCACTGCACTTCTCCCAGGTAGTCCCTTATCCTTCTGTAGTCCCCTTTTCTGTAATCAAGTCTCCTTTCCCGGACCTCTTGTCCTTTTGTCACAATTTTAAGCTTCATCATGTAGTCAAATACTAGGACACAATGGTCACTGGCTCCTAGTGGTATTTCATGTTCTAAATGCTCGATGTCTTCTACATTTTGGGTGAAAATGAGATCTAATAGGCTGGGCGTATCCCCTCCTCTTTTCCTAGTATCTTCTTTCACATGCTGTGTTAGGAAATTCCTGTCAATAACGTCTACCAGCTACGCTCCCCAGGTCTCCTCCCCGCCATGGGGATTCCTCGTTTCCCAATCTATCTCTCCGTGATTTAGGTCCCCCATGACCAGCAGCTTCGCTCTCATTCTGTGTGCTATAGTTGCTGCCCTCTGCAGTTCATCTATACATGTCTTGTTGCTGTCCTCGTACTCCTGCCAGGGCCTTCTACTGTTTGGTGGGGGATTGTAGAGTATCAAGATTACAATCTTCTTCCCATCCACTGTCAGAGTTCCATGTATGAAGCTCGTGCTTTCATTAATACCCGGATTTTCCTGCTCATCAAACTTTTATTTCCGCTTTATTAGGAGTGCCACTCCTCCTCCCTGTCTCTGTGTCCTTTCTTTTCTTATCTCCTGGTACCCCTCTGGAAAGATTGCATCCGAGATCATGCCATTTATTTTAGTTTCCACTATTGCCACTATGTCTGGGTCTGCCTCACTAACTCTTTCTTTTTATCTCTTCTGCTTTATTGGCTACCCCATCAGCATTGGTGTAACAAACCTTGAGACTCTTGTTGAAAACTCGGGTGTCAGAGTTCCCCCATTCACCGGGAGTCTGGTGGGAACTGGGGGGTGTCTGGGGGGCGAGTGGGGGCTGTGGGAGTGAATGGGGGGTGCCTGGGAGTGCCTGGTAGGCGAATGGGGTCTGGGCAACTAGGGGTGTGTGTGTGTGTGTGTGTGTGTGTACTCACCTAGTTGTGCTTGCGGGGGTTGAACTCTAGCTCTTTGGTCCAGCCTCTCAACCGTCAATCAACAGGTGTACAGATTCCTGAGCCTATTGGGCTCTATCATATCTACACTTGAAACTTTGTATGGAGTCAGCCTGCACCACATCGCTTCCTAATGCATTCCATTTGTCAACCACTCTGACACTAAAAAAGTTCTTTCTAATATCTTTGTGGCTCATTTGGCCACTCAGTTTCCACCTGTGTTCCCTAGTGCGTGTGCCCCTTGTGTTAAACAGCTTGTCTTTATCAACCCTGTCGATTCCCTTGAGAATCTTGAATGTGGTGATCATGTCCCCCCTAACTCTTCTGTCTTCCAACGAAGTGAGGTTTAATTCCTGTAGTCTCTTCTCGTAGCTCATACCTCTCAGCTCGGGTACTAGTCTGGTGGCAAACCTTTGAACCTTTTCCAGTTTAGTCTTATGCTTGACTAGATATGGACTCCATGCTGGAGCCGCATACTCCAGGATTGGTCTGACATATGTGGTATATAATGTTCTGAAAGATTCCTTACACAAGTTTCTAAAGGCCGTTCTTATGTTAGCCAACCTGGCATATGCTGCTGATGTTATCCTCTTGATATGAGCTTCATTTGACAGGTCTGGCGTGATATCAACCCCCAGGTCTTTCTCTCTCTCTGACTCTTGAAGTATTTCATCTCCCAAGTGATACCTTGTATCTGGCCTCCTGCTTCCTACCCAATCTTCATTACATTACATTTGCTTGGGTTAAACTCTAACAACCATTTGTTCGACCATTCCTGCAGCTTGTCCAGGTCTTCTTGAAGCCTCAAGCTGTCCTCCTCTGTCTTAATCCTTCTCATAATTTTGGCGTCGTCAGCAAACATTGAGAGGAATGAGTCAATACCCTCTGGGAGATCATTTACGTATATCAGAAACAGGTTAGGTCCAAGTACAGAGCCCTGTGGGACTCCACTGGTGACTTCACGCCAGTCTGAGTTCTCACCCCTCACTGTAACTCTCTGCTTCCTATTGCTTAGGTACTCCCTTATCCACTGGAGCGCCCTACCAGTTACTCCTACCTGTTTCTCCAGCTTATGCATCAGCCTTTTATGGGGTACTGTGTCAAAGGCTTTCCGACAGTCAAAAAAAATGCAGTCCGACCACCCTTCTCTTTCTTGCTTAATCTTTGTCACCTGATCGTAGAATTCTATCAAGCCTGTAAGGCAAGATTTACGCTCCCTGAAACGATGTTGATGGGTTGTCACGAAGTCTCTTCTCTCCAGATGTGTTACTAGGTTTTTTCTCGCAATCTTCTCCATCACCTTGCATGGTATACAAGTTAAGGACACTGGCCTGTAGTTCAGTGCCTCTTGTCTGTCAACCTTTTTGTATATTGGTACTACATTAGCAGTCTTCCATATTTCTGGTAGGTCCCCCATTTCCAGTGACCTACTATACACTATGGAGAGTGGTAAGCAAAGTTCTCCTGCACACTCTTTCAATACCCATGGCGAGATTCCATCCGGCCCAAGAGCTTTTCTCACATCCAGCTCCAATAGGTGCTTCTTGACCTCATCTCTTGTAATTTCGAACCTATCCAAGGTCACCTGGTTTGCTGCCACCTCTTCTAGCGCCGTGACATCTTCCCGTTCTATTGTAAAGACCTCCTGGAACCTTTTGTTGAGTTCTTCACACACCTCTTTATCATTCTCTGTGTACCTGTCCTTGCCCACCCTAAGTTTCATCACCTGTTCCTTCACTGTTGTCATCCTCCTGATGTGACTGTGTAGTAGCTTAGGTTCGGTCTTTGTGTGTGTGTGTTTTTGTGTTTGTGTGAGTGTGTGTGTGTGTGTGTGTACACACCATCTCTTACATTGTAGGGCTTATTTCGACATGGAGGATATAGAGGGATGAGTGGAGAGAGTGGGAGGGGGTGGCAATTTCATTACCACTGACGCTTCCCTCCCACTCCAAGCTGCACTAACACGCTCCCCTACCCCCCCCCCCCCCGGCCATCCAACCAACACACCACAACACACCACCAACACCCACCAACACACCATCAACACACCACCAACACACCACCAACACACCACCAACACCCCACTATCACACCACCAACTCCCACTAACACACCACCAATACCCCACCAACACAGTATCAACACACCCCCAACACACAACAAACACACCACCAACACCCACCAACACACCACCAATACTCCACCAACACACTATCAACACACCACCAACACACAAGAAACACACCACCAACACACCACCAACACACCACCAACACACCACCAACACACCAACACCCCACCAACACACTATCAACACACCACCAACACACCACCAAAACACTACCAACACACCGCCAAATGGGTGGCCTGGTTGAAACCAATCGCTATACTTACCTGAGAGCCATACGCTCAACCGCTTTTGTGAAGAAACAATTTACAGAAGTGTTTCGCTCTGTGTCCCACACTTAAAGCATCACGTAGCTTTCAGAAGATTAAAAATGATGATTATATATAAATATTAAATCAGACTGATTATGTAAAAACGAACTCAATTTTCAGTACTATGTTGCAGTACAAACGCAACACGAGTGAGTTGTGTTGCACTGCCTATACTCTCTATTTCTGCAAGAAACAAACGATTTTCTTTAAACACAAGTCAACAACCTTAACAAAAATTGCAAGAATCTCTTGTGAGTTTAAATTTCATACGTTTATGTTGCCACATGTGCGGCCTTGTCGCCCGTAGCTCCTTGTGTAGATGGTAAACTGATTAGTGCATCTCGCTCCGGCGTGTTGGAGTGAAGGTGTCACTTAACTATCTCACAGAGGTGTTAGTAACGACACTTTTTTTGCTGCCTTTACTACTCGTCCTTCCTAAGGTAGACATCCGGCAGGTCAGCTGTCACATCCGGCAAGTCAGCTGTCACATCCGGCAAGTCAGCTGTCACATCCGGCAAGTCAGCTGTCACATCCTGCAGGTCAGCTGTCACATCCGGCAGGTCAGCTGTCACATCCGGCAGGTCAGCTGTCACATCCGGCCAGTCAGCTGTCACATCCGGCAAGTCAGCTGTCACATCCGGCAAGTCAGCTGTCACATCCGGCAAGTCAGCTGTCACATCCGGCAAGTCAGCTGTCACATCCGGCAAGTCAGCTGTCACATCCGGCAAGTCAGCTGTCACATCCGGCAAGTCAGCTGTCACATCCGGCAAGTCAGCTGTCACATCCGGCAAGTCAGCTGTCACATCCGGCAAGTCAGCTGTCACATCCGGCAAGTCAGCTGTCACATCCGGCAGGTCAGCTGTCACATCCGGCAAGTCAGCTGTCACATCCGGCAGGTCAGCTGTCACATCCGGCAAGTCAGCTGTCACATCCGGCAAGTCAGCTGTCACATCCGGCAGGTCAGCTGTCACATCCGGCAAGTCAGCTGTCACATCCGGCAAGTCAGCTGTCACATCCGGCAGGTCAGCTGTCACATCCGGCAAGTCAGCTGTCACATCCGGCATATCAGCTGTCACATCCGGCAGGTCAGCTATCACATCCAGCAGGTCAACTGTCACATCCGGCAAGTCAGCTGTCACATATGTCAAGTCAGCTGTCACATCCGGCAGGTCAGCTGTCACATCCGGCAAGTCAGCTATCACATCCAGCAGGTCAACTGTCACATCCGGCAAGTCAGCTGTCACATCCGGCAAGTCAGCTGTCACATATGTCAAGTCAGCTGTCACATCCGGCAGGTCAGCTGTCACATCCGGCAAGTCAGCTATCACATCCAGCAGGTCAACTGTCACATCCGGCAAGTCAACTGTCACATCCGGCAAGTCAGCTGTCACATCCAGCAGATCAGCTGCCACGCTTGACGGTCTCCAAACATTACCTAATTATAATTCAAATAAAGCTATAATTCAAAGCAGGATCATCAGTGGGACCTCCTCTCCCCCCTGCTACCACCATCGACGCCCACCACTATCACCACTACTACCCTCACCAGCCTCATATATAAAACACATATGTGACTATTATATAATATTTACTCGGCCCCCCTCCAACCCCGCCCCAAACCCCCTTTCCCAGAGCTGACTCCAGGGGGAAGGAATGATTAATGACACCATTTTCCACCAGGTTTGATCTACCCTTGTCTATTTCCATCCCTCAATCTACCCAATCAACAACCCATTCCCCCTAATCCCCACCACTCCCATACTGATTCCCTAACCACCCCTCCTCCCCTTCACTACCTGTCCCCCCCTCTACCACCTCCCCTCCATCACCCCCCCCCCCCCCCCACTTACCCGACGTCTATGTGTATAAAATGTTGGAGATCCATTGTCGGTGTGTGTGTTATTGCCTTAATTTTTAATTACATTTATTTTGAAGTATGTTTCTCTCGGGTCCCGAAGTTTATGGCTAAAGTTGTTTGGCTGAGTTCTTCGTCATCACTTGCTACTTACTACTATTTACTGATTATTTTGTTTACTATTTACTACTTATTTTATTTAATATTTACTACTTATTTACTATTTCCTACTTATTTTATTTACTATTTACTACTTATTTGATTTACTATTTACTACTTATTTCATTTACTATTTACTACTTATTTAATTTACTATTTACTACTTATTTCATTTACTATTTACTACTTATTTCATTTACTATTTACTACTTATTTCATTTACTATTTACTACTTATATAATTTGTATTTTGTTTTCTATTTATTCATTTACATATCTTGTAACTATTTATGTTTATCTACTTCTCTCTGAATCTACTTATCTCTCTTCATTTTTACATTTATTTTCTCCTTTCTACATTTCTGCTGTCTGTTTCTCTGACCTGCCCGACCATTCTGTCTCTGTGACATGACCGACCTTTATGTCTCTCTACCATGGCTGGCCTCGTCCATACAAACAGTATTTGTGGGTTTGCCAGGAACTATAATTTGATTTTCTTTCAGGCAGATAACTTTAGTACAGAACAAGTCCTTTTCTCTTTGCTCTTTTCATGTCTCTCTCCTTCTCCCCCTCCCTCTCTCTCTCTCTTTCTCTCTCTCTCTCTCTCTCTCCTCTCTCTCTCTCTCTCTCTCTCTCCTCTCTCTCTCTCTCTCTCTCTCTCTCTCTCTCTCTCTCTCTCTCTCTCTCTCTCTCTCTCTCTCTCTCTCTCTCTCTCTCTCTCTCTCTCTCTCTCTCTCTCTCTTTCTCTTTTTTTTTTTTTTTTTTTTTTTTTTTTAAACTAAGACTAGGATTCATAAGGGATGCCTAATAACATACCTAGTGAAACTGCAAGCAAGAGCTGTTATCCTACCTCAGCTCATCTGAAGCCTACACCTAGAAACTCATTTATTACATAAGAGTATACTTTGAAACTAACACAATGGGAACTATCATATATTAACTTATGTAAGCTAAGTTGAAACCTACTCCTAGATGCCCATTTATTTCATGAGCCTGGTATTTTTTGCTTTAGAAGGAATAGCCTTTATTCATTAAAAAACATTAAGTAACAATCATATAAGGAACAGGATGAGCTTGTAGCCAGCTGTGTGCCAGAGTCTTCATGTGAACAGTTGACCTGATCTCCCGTGTATCAATCTGTTGAGCGAACAAGTTCCAGATGCGAGTAAGTCTCGGAAGGAATGAACGCTGATGGAGTGATGTTCTTGAGAATGGCACTTCCAGCTTGAGACTGTTGAAGGTTGAGAGCCTAGTGTTACGAGTGGGAACTACTGGTACTCCACGGAGTTGGGCCAAGTGCGGAACTTTGAGGATGTTGGCCTTGTACATAACAGTAAGACCAACAACGTCCCGACGGTGTTGCAGGCTCTGATGTTCAGACCGTTCCCACCAGACTTGGTCAAGACTAGATATAAGCCTTCTAGCCCGTCTCTCCACTTTGTCCAACAGTCTGACGAAAGATGGGGGGCAGGCAATCCAGGAAAGGGGTGCATACTCAAGATGGGAGCGAACTTGAGCTTCATATAAGGTTTTGCATCCCTTGCTGTCAAGAAGATATGAGATGCGCCGTAGTGCTGTAAGTTTCCTGGCTGCCTTTTTAGCTAGGTTTATCACATGGCTCTTCATTGTCATTGAAGAGTCGAACTTCATTCCCAAGATGTCAAATTCTTCTGTGAACTCCAGGGATTTGCCACCCATTTGCAGTTCTGTCCGATTCGCCATGTGCAGTCTAGTTATCATCATCGCTTGAGTCTTCTCAGCCGCAAATGTGACCTGCCATCTCCTACCCCAGGTAGAAATTGCTGAAAGTTTGTGATTAATGATTCTTGCAGCAGTTAGCATTTCCTCCTTTCTGTATGTAAAGGTTAGAGTACAGTCATCAGCATAGGCTTGAGCTTCAGGAATGAGATGAAGAAGATCGTTGAAATAAACATTCCACAGCAGAGGGCCAAGCACACTACCCTGTGGAACGCTGGCACCAATTGAGTGGCTATCGGATTCTGCTCCATTGAGGACCACCCTTAGAGTCCGTTCTTGAAGGTAGTCTTTTAATAACACTAAGATGGAGCCTGCAATGCCTAAAGCTTGAAGCTTCACCGCTAGTCCAGAGTGCCAGACCCGATCAAAGGCTCCTGCTATATCTAGAGCAACAACACAGCTGATCTTGGACTCATCCAGTGACTGATGCCACTTAGAGGAGAGATTTAGCAACAGATCAGCAGCAGATCGGCCTTTTCTAAAACCATACTGTCGATCACAAATTAGCCGATGACGGTCAAAAAATGATGTCATTTGCTGAGCAATTACTGATTCTAGGATCTTGCCAGTAATGGAAAGCAGTGACACAGGTCTGTAGTTACCAACTACTGAGCGGCTCTTCTTTTTGTGCACTGGAACAACGTCTGCCTTCTTCCATAAGGAGGGCCAAATTCCTTGAACTAGGCACAGTTGGAAGAGGCGCGTGAGAGGTGGAGCCAACAGGTCAGCACAGCAGCGTAGTAGTCTTGGACTGACCTTATCTGGCCCCACAGCTTTGCTTGTGTCTAGCGTGTTAAGGAGATGGAGAACTTCAGCCTGATTTATAACCACTTCAGTCAACCTAGACACAGTGCATGGGGCAAGATGTGGAGGCTGACGTTCAGGATCAGGGACCTGCATCTTGGAAGCAAAGTGGTTTGCCAGTAAATCAGCCTTCTCCTGATTGCTGGTTGCCACAGTACCATCTTCTCTGTTTAGAGGTGGGATTGTGTCCTCAGATGAGTACCCCTGCCGATCCTTTACCAGGGACCACCAGACCTTGGATCCAACCCTTCCAGATGCAAGTTTTCTACGAGTTTCGGATTCCCATCTGGATATAGCCCACTTTTAGCCCACGCTCTCTCTCTCTCTCTCTCTCTCTCTCTCTCTCTCTCTTTCTCTCTCTCTCTCTCTCTCTCTCTCTCTCTCTCTCTCTCTCTCTCTCTCTCTCTCTCTCTCTCTCTCTCTCTCTCTCTCTCTCTCTCTCTCTCTCTGTCTTTCTCTCTCCCTCTCTCTCTCTCTCTCTCTCTCTCTCTCTCTCTCTCTCTCTCTCTCTCTCTCTCTCTCTCTCTCTCTCTCTCTCTCTCTCTCTCTCTCTCTCTCTCTCTCTCTCTCTCTCTCTTTCTTTCTTTCTCTCCCTCATTCTCTCTCTCTTTCTTTCTCTCTTTCTTTCTCTTTCTCTTTCTTTCGGTCTCTCTTTCTTTCTCTCTCTCTTTCTTTCTCTCTCTCTCTTTCTTTCTCTCTCTCTCTCTCTCTCTCTCTCTCTCTCTCTTTCTCTCTCTCTCTCTCTCTCTCTCTCTCTCTCTCTCTCTCTCTCTCTCTCTCTCTCTCTCTCTCTCTCTCTCTCTCTCTCTCTCTCTCTCTCTCTCTCTCTCTCTCTCTCTTTCTCTCTCTCTCTCTCTCTCTTTCTCTCTCTCTCTCTCTCTCTCTTTCTCTCTCTCTCTCTCTCTCTCTCTCTCTCTCTCTCTCTCTCTCTCTCTCTCTCTCTCTCTCTCTCTCTCTCTCTCTCTCTCTCTCTCTCTCTCTCTCTCTCTCTCTCTCTCTCTCTCTCTCTCTCTCTCTCTCTCTCTCTCTCTCTCTTTCTCTCTCTCTTTCTTTCTTTCTCTCCCTCATTCTCTCTCTCTTTCTTTCTCTTTCTCTTTCTTTCGGTCTCTCTTTCTTTCTCTCTCTCTTTCTTTCTCTCTCTCTCTTTCTTTCTCTCTCTCTCTCTCTCTCTCTCTCTCTCTCTCTCTCCCTATTTGTGTCCGTTTCTCTCTTCCTCATCTCATCAGTAATATCTACTTAACTCGCCGAAAAGAATTCCCGACCAGGGAGCTCAACAAACCCTCGAGAACGTCAATGAAATGGTGCATTAATATTTTAGTAATGCGTCGTATTTTTAACTAAGTGAGGGATAGGGTTAGAAAACGCGACGAGCTTTTAGACAGGACGGACTGAGGAGTCCAGCTTGTCTTGTAGTGAGAGGAGAGGACGGGTAGTTACCTCATCTTGTGGTTACTGAAGACAGGATGCGTGATGGTGATGTTTCCTGTCTTCCCCCAGTATTTATGTCATCCTGCCAGGTATGCTTTTGTTATTTTTATGTTCATGATAAATATAGTTTAAATTTTGTATCTATCTTTTCTTTACATTAGATATCGTATATATTACGATATCTATTTTTTTCGTGCCATTTAGCTATTTAGTTTTCATCAATGTATTTTTTATAATGAATTCTATTTTTTAGTATTAGTTTTACAATTAAGATACATTAATCTTTGTTTTATTATCACGACGTAAAGTTTTTCATCCACGATGTGAAGTTTTTTATTCACGTTGTACATCTTTTCACTCACCGTGTTTTCTTCTTTATTCCGTGAAGCATAAATCTTTTCTGCGCCGTTATGATTCTTCACGACCATCTCTTTCCTTGACGACAGACAGCCTTTCCTTAACGATATATAGCCTATCCTTGACGACAGACAACTCCCTCCTACACGGTGTACGATCCTGTTCAGTAGATAACTCATCAATCACTTCGTCGCCAGAAACATCTTGGCAACTGAGGTGATGAAAACTTCAAGGTTTCTCGGAGGAAAACATCTTGGCATTAGGGAAGATGACAACATTAAGGGTTAATGGGCAGAGAGGAAAATATTAAGATTAATTATAGAAGATATAAGGCATTTTTTTATTTTTTATTTTTTTTTTCTACCACAGACGTGGCCAGACATTTACAATGCTAACCAGAATATATATACATTTTCTTCTGTCCTCCATGGACAGGGTTAGAGAAGTGTTAAACATATAGTTCAAGGGTTTATTGAACACTCAACCACAGAAGGTGATTCGGTGCTTTTAAAATGCTATGCTAACCTACATACGTAAATACATAGATACACAGATTTACGTATGCCCTACACAAAGTGTTAGATGTGTCTTTTACATAGTGTCATTAATGAACATTCACAAAGGTGAAATGTAATCTGTTCAGCTTCCATATATGCTTTATATCCATACATATACATACACACACACACATACACATACATATATACACATACACATGCATTCACATACATTTGTCTCATTTACCCTGACAGGGTGAGGTAGCTGATAAAGAAACTAGTGTGCAATTAAGCACTTAATCACTGAAGGTGATGAAGGTGCTTTTACAAGCTCAGGTTATATAGTTACATCATATATATACATTGTATGATTGATATATTACATGGTCAATTTTGGATACAAGTCCAATATATCATCAAGTGTTCCAGTACTCATATAGTAACTACAGAGTTCAGCATACCTTAGCCCAGGAGGGCGAAAGTCAGTCAGTATGGGACATTCTACAATATAATGTTCAAGAGAGTGCATGTTTTCTCTTTCACAAAGTTGACACATTGTGTACTCGACATTTGGGTTTTGAGAAAGCTGCCAGATACGTCTATATCCCAGGCGTATTCTGGCCACTATAACATCACATTGCCGGGTTCTTGTTCTATTAGTCCCATATGTGAATGTCTCCTCACGATATCTATCATAATATAAGGCATTAATGGAGTAAGGTGAAACAACACATCAACAATTTGCAACGCAGGGTTCTGAAAAACTGTTTTCTTGCAGCTGGACATGTTGCTGAGGTACTAGTCTTAAGTATAAGACGAAAGTGATTCTCCAGGAGCCAAGGCACAGTACTGCACAGAGAAGATCATTCTGCT
>NC_091191.1:26151081-26186081 GCF_040958095.1 Procambarus clarkii | reverse complement strand
GCTTGGGCCCGCGTTCGAGTCTCGGGAATCAATGCTTTCACTTCAAGTTTTGGAGAATGAGGAGGGAGTAGGTATTTAAGTAAGGAGTCGGTTCATTGTGTTCTATTTCGAGGCCTTCTCGAAAAATCTGGTTAAGTTTTTTTTCGCATTCTGCCAAATTTGCTTGAAAGTTTTTCAATTGGTCATTCGTGTCTCTTAACATATTTGCCTGCTCCTGGTTGGTCAGAGAGTTTTAGAGGGAGTCTTGTGAGTTCTGGAGGAAGAGAGCATGGAGAGGTTTGGAGAGGTGATGGCTGTAGAATTTAGAGGAGGAATTTAGATAATATTTTAGAGGAGGCTAAAGTCTGGATCAATCTAGAGGGTTGAATACTGTAGAGTTGAAGAGATTGTATGGTATTACTTAAACATTGTCTCTGGAATTATATAAACATTTTTCCATGGAATTACATAAACATTGGTCTATTGTATTACATGAACATTAGCCTTTCTTAATACACAAACACTAATCCATTTTATTACTTAAACATTTGTCCATGGTGTTACATTAACATTTGTCCATAGTGTTACATAAACATTTGTCCATGGTGTTACATAAACATTTGTCCATGGTGTTACATATACATTTTGAAACGATGCAGAAACGAAAATTGGCTGATAGGCTGGTAGACTGACTGACAGTCTGTTAGACTGATAAGCTGGTAGATTGATTGACAGGTTGGTGCATTAACTGATTAACTTAGTAATAATTTTTTTGGCATTCGATATGGCTATTTTCATAATCCTGAATGGAAGTTGAAATCACAACAACTCGATGAAACATTATTAAATGATTTATATTAAAATAATTTTAAAATCCTTTGCCTATTCAACTCTAAATCATCGATCTATGCAAATGTCTGATATAATTAAGTCTGATAAATGTTGCATTAAAATTTGCAAAATTTTATGATATCAAAAACGTATTGAAAGAACCTAAATAATAAAAGAAAATGGTTGCAATAAATCTTTCTGGATCTGTAATTCAAAGTGAGAAATTTCAGTTGAAGTTATATTTTCTTTGCTCTCACGACATAATACCAAGACACAGACACCTTGAAGAGAGAGAGATGCAGACGTTGGGAGAAGAAGGGAGAAGAGAGAGAACCGAAGGTCCCCTGATAAGAAAAAGATGCAGACAAATTAGAGAAAAAAGGCATAGTCTCCATGAAGACTAAAAGAGACGGAGACCTTCCGATGGTTAGAGGAAACGGAGAAAGAGGCGTAACTCTCCTGAAGAAGGGATCAGCTTTCACCCTCCTTTATCTATCCACTTCACAGGGACACAACGCTGCCAGGTGCCGATAAGAAGCTTAGTTTGAGGATAATACATAAGTGATTAAGGTTCTCAGTAAATACAAAGTAGCGTTGTGAAGCCTTCGTTCTGGACAAGAAATAAAAGCAAAGATCGGAATCAGATAATAACCACAGAAATATTGTAATATCTCAAATACTTCTTTACATCACAATTACCACATAACAATAATAATCAAAATCATTTTAATTTCAGAGACAGAAAATATAATTTAATTGTTGTAAAAACTTTTTCCGTGAGTCCCGGGGACTTAGAAATGTTCCATAAGGCACTATGGGAGAGAAATGGTTAATAGGATGTCGTTACATCACGGCGCTTTTAAGGGAAATGACGCAAGGAATAATGGTCATGGGTGCTGAGGAACCATTAGAGCTCGTGATCGCTGAAAGTTTTTTACATATTCATAATGAAGATGTCTTGAGCCTCATGCTGAAGTGTGATTGGTTGGGGGAAAGATACTCGAGATAAAAAGAGGATTAGGATTGGCTGAATTGAGCTTTCTGTGCTCCATTCAGCTGAACATGGGTTGTGACTGGCAGACTAGAGTAAATTTTTGATGATTCTGAGTCAGGATTATGACTCAGAATTATAATTATACTATTATAATCATCACAAAAGATGATTCTGTGTCAGGATTATGATTGGGTGAAGGAGATTAATATATACAAAGGTTGTGTATATATTAATTATATACAGTTCTTTACTAAACGGAATTACTGTTAGTTCCTTACTAAACGAAATTACCGTCAGTTATCTGAATCGATTCATTAGTGTTTAAAACATTAAAAAAAGTTTGAGATTTGCAAATAACTGACTGATAAATCTAATGAGGTTGTCATCATGAACGAGACTACGTTAATACAATGGAAGAGCTTCTTAATGATAAGAATACTTGTCGGACGAAAAGTAAAGATCTAACTGAGAAAGTCAAGGCGTATTTTAAAAAAGAATTTGAGAATTTTACTTCAGATTAATACATTTATTACATAACTTAAGACTAAATTACCATCGTCTGTCGTACGAATTGTCTACCTGACTGGCGGAGATATTGCTCCCGCTAGTAAGAGCTCTACCTATTTACTAGTGACTTGACATGACTAAGAATTTTATGTCCAAACCTAAGATAGATTCACACTTTCAATAGTCTGCTTGTACAGTACATCCTTGCACGTAAAACAAATCTCCCATATACACACCTAAGAATTTTAACATCAATGTGGCTTTTACAATGTAAAGACATTACAAAATGGGCTGAATGCAAATTCGCCTATAACCTCTTGCGGTTGTGTCTATCAAATGTTGTGTACATAATGTAGTGTGGTTTATATTGGCTAGACGGAAGGTAAGTAATTATAAAGAGGAGGCACCAAAGGTCAAAACAGGAAAATCCTTGATTATTTAGGAAAACACAAATGTATTATTATTATGACTGGACAATATTCTATTGCCTTATTTTGTCATTAAAGTCAGAGAGGTTTTCCGAGTGATTTGTTCGATGCAACGAGGTAAAACTTAAAATATTGGAACACACACACACACACACACACACACACACACACACACACACACACACACACACACACACACACACACACACACACACACACACACACACACACACACACACACACACACACACACACATGGGTTGTGTGTGTGGATATTCGATGTAAATTTATTAAGTTTATTTTTAGATTAATCATCTGACAATAGGGGGCCTGTTAGCCTGGTGGATAGCGAGGACTCATAATTCTGTAGCGCGGGTTCGATTCCCGCACCACGCAGAAACAAATGGACAAAGTTTCTTTCACCCTGAATGCCCCTGTTACCTAGCAGTAAATAGGTACCTGGGAGTTAGTCAGCTGTCACGGGCTGCTTCCTAGTGTGTGTGTGTGTGGTGTGGAGAAGAAAATAGTAGTTAGTAAACAGTTGATTGACAGTTGAGAGGCGGGCCGAAAGAGCGAAGTTCAACCCCCGCAAACACAACTAGGTGAATACAGACACACACACACACAAAGGTTGTGGAAGCAAATTCTATTCATAAATTTAAAACCAAGTATCGAAAGGCGGGATCCGTTGCTCTACCGTCCAGCCCAAGTGGTTGGGCTGGACGGTAGAGCGGCGATGTCGCTTCATGCAGATCGGCGTTCAATCCCCGACCGTCCAAGTAATTGAGCACCTTTGCTTCCTCCCCCCCCCCCCCGTTCCATCCCAAATCCTTATCCTGATCCCTTCCATGTGCTATTTAGTCGTAATGGCTCAGCGCTTCTCTCTCCTCCTATTTCCAGCATTTTTTCGATGTAAATTTATTAAATTTATTTTTAGATTTATCATCTTACAATCATTAACGACGATCCTGCAGGCACAAAAAGGTGAGTACAAATAGATGAGTACAGACACACACACACACACTGTGGAATAAACCATTTCCTACACCACACAGTATACACAGATACCGGGAGCAGCCGCAGCAGTATACGCTGCTCCTGGGCGCCCACTTTGGCCGCCTTAATGTCGTATTCCAAAGGTCTCACTTTCCTTCCTCGTTAAAATTGTCTCCATCCTTCACACGAAAGATTTTTAGCGAGAAATCTCAGGAAGTCAAGTCTTGAATGTTGGGCAAGGTCGATACTGGCTCTGGGAACCCTTCCAAACATATTGGAATATTTTGCATACCGGAAGAACATCTTTAGTGGCATGTATCTTGTTGTTAGTGGCACGTATCTTGTTGTCCTTGGGACGTATCTTGTTGTCAGTGGAACGTATCTTGCTGTCAGTGGCATGTATCTTGTTGTCAGTAGTACGTATCTTGTTGTTAGTGGCATGTATCTTGTTGTCAGTGGCATGTATCTTGTTGTTAGTGGCACTGATCTTGTTGTCAGTGGCACGTATCTTGTCAGTGGCACGTATCCTGTTGACAGTGGCACGTATCCTGTTGTCGGTGGCACGTATCATGTTGTCAGTGGCACGTATCATGTTGTCAGTGGCATATATCTTGTTGTCAGTGGCATGTATCTTGTTGTCAGTGGCATATATCTTGTTGTCAGTGGCATGTATCTTGTTGTCAGTGGCATGTATCTTGCTGTCAGTGGCACGTGTCTTGTTGTCAGTGGCATGTATCTTGTTGTCAGTGGCATGTATCTTGTTGTTAGTGGCACGTATCTTGTTGTCCTTGGGACGTATCTTGTTGTCAGTGGCACGTATCTTGCTGTCAGTGGCATGTATCTTGTTGTCAGTAGTACGTATCTTGTTGTCAGTGGCATGTATCTTGCTGTCAGTGGCATGTATCTTGTTGTCAGTGGCATATATCTTGTTGTCAGTGGCATGTATCTTGTTGTCAGTGGCATGTATCTTACTGTCAGTGGCACGTGTCTTGTTGTCAGTGGCATGTATCTTGTTGTCAGTGGCATGTATCTAGTTGTCAGTGGCATATATCTTGTTGTCAGTGGCATGTATCTTGTTGTTAGTGGCACTGATCTTGTTGTCAGTGGCACGTATCTTGTCAGTGGCACGTATCCTGTTGACAGTGGCACGTATCCTGTTGTCGGTGGCACGTATCATGTTGTCAGTGGCACGTATCATGTTGTCAGTGGTACGTATCATGTTGTCAGTGGTACGTATCATGTTGTCAGTGGCACGTTCCTTGTTGTCAGTGGTACGTATCTTGTTGTCAGTGGCACGTATCATGTTGTCAGTGGCACGTATCTTGTTGTCAGTGGCACGTATCTTGTTGTCAGTGGCACGTATCATGTTGTCAGTGGCACGTATCATGTTGTCAGTGGCACGTTCCTTGTTGTCAGTGGTACGTATCTTGTTGTCAGTGGCACGTATCATGTTGTCAGTGGCACGTATCTTGTTGTCAGTGGCACGTAACTTGTTGTCAGTGGCACGTATCATGTTGTCAGTGGCACGTATCTTGTTGTCAGTGGCACGTATCTTGTTGTCAGTGGCACGTATCATGTTGTCAGTGGCACGTATCTTGTTGTCAGTGGCACGTATCTTGTTGTCAGTGGCACGTATCATGTTGTCAGTGGCACGTATCATGTTGTCAGTGGCACGTATCATGTTGTCAGTGGCACATATCATGTTGTCAGTGGCACGTATCATGTTGTCAGTGGCACGTATCATGTTGTCAGTGGCACGTATCATGTTGTCAGTGGCACGTATCATGTTGTCAGTGGCACGTATCATGTTGTCAGTGGCACGTATCATGTTGTCAGTGGCACGTATCTTGTTGTCAGTGGCACGTATCTTGTTGTCAGTGGCACGTATCATGTTGTCAGTGGCACGTATCATGTTGTCAGTGGCAAGTATCATGTTGTCTGTGGCACGTATCATGTTGTCAGTGGCACGTATCATGTTGTCAGTGGCACGTATCCTGTTGTCAGTGCCACCTATCAGGTTGTCAGTCATAGGTGCCACTCGCCAAGGGCAAGCTGGGGGCCAATCAGCGCACGGTACACGCCCGTTAGTTGTTCTCAATTACGTCTTCGACTTTCTTATTCTCATTTCCGGGTCTCATTGACTCATAAACTCATTATCTCTAGCTTAGCTTACTCAACCTCTCCCTCACTCTTTCTCTCACTCCCTCCTGTTCACTGACACTCTTCCTCTAACTCATTCTCTCTCTTCTCACTCACCATCTCCCTCCCTCTCCATCTCTCCTCACTCACCATCTCCCTTCCTCTCCATCTCTCCTCACTCACCATCTCCTGTGGGAAATTTACAACACCGATACATCACTATTGTGTGCTAATTATAGTAACTATTAACTCTACTAACTGTAGTGCTAACATAAATTAATATTTCTATATCTGAGCATTTATTGCTAATATTCTCATAACCTCGAGAGGCAGGATTGCGTTAGATAATGTTTATCTAGACACATTTATTACCAATATGTATAGAGAATTGAATATGGTTCTCTACTTTTATCTGTATTCGATATAATAATAAACTATGGATACTATAACTCCTAATGATTCAACAACCGAGAGTTATTAACTACGATTATCACTAAATGACAGTTTTATCTGTTACATACGAATGCTATGAAGGAATAGAAATTTTCTCCATTTCTCGATTAACACCATTTAACGAGAACATAGATATTAATTAATTTCCTATAATTGCAACCCTATTCTTTTAAAGCATTGCATCAGTAATTACACGGAAAAGAATTCTCCATGATTACTAAATTCTATTGTGAATGCAAAGGAGGGGTTTAGGGAGACGTCATTGCTCATGAGGCATTCCTGGCGATCAGAGAGGCGAGACACGTGGTGGTGTGACTGAAGAGTTCTCCAACAATAATTGCGTGGCGGCTCCACCATTAGTCACCAATTACCTCCCCATGTGTTCTACCAGTTAATAACGCAACAACAATTGAAGCCACGGTCCGTAATTGCGCTTGTACTGCAGTGGACGCATGGATCTGGCGGACGCGGTTTCGGCAGACCTTAGTGTTTGACACGCTCACGTTAAGCATACTCTTCTCGTTTGATGCATCATCCTAGATCGTATATTTGTGGGTAGTTTGTCGTAACGAAGCAAGAACAACAATAATACAACGTTAGTTGATTTTCTTCATTTATTTCAATGTCAATGAATACTGAAATAATTCATAGCCTAATAAAATGCTACTTAAATTTCCCTGATTGCAGCATATATATGAGGAGTCGACAAGTTGTCTGTCTTCATTCATGATATTCACTTCGGGTTCTTTCTTTATTGGGATCCTGTGACCACGAGGATGAGTGACGAAACAAAGTTACAGAAGTCGTCTTACAGCTAAGACACCCATTTCGTATAACTTTAGCTAAGATTATTAGTAATTTCTTTATAATTCATATAAGATCTTTACAGTAAATAATTTACTGCCAGAATTTATGACTTAGTATTTAAGGTGTTTTTCTTACTGCTGTTCAACATTTCATAATCTTTGAATCTATATTTAGTTCAGATTTGCCATGTTACTATCTCAACAATGAACTAGTGACGAACCACACTGGTTCCTAGATATATATGAACTTCTAGAAATACCCCCCCAATGTTGATATTTGAGGCTTTGACTTTAATTAATTAATAATACAGTCTATTCATTATCTTCAAGTGATTGTTAATTTAATTATCGGACATAGGCACAGGTTCTATAGTGTCAATCTAATAATTACCTTTATTCGTTTTTCTTTTTTTCTCAAAAGTGGGTGGTCCTTCAATTTATTTTAAACATAATAATCAAATAACATAATGTCACAGTTAAAGCTCCAGATATCCAACCTTTTGGTCCTTCTTACCAGATATATACTAATTAGTCATAACTAATCACCGTGTGAAGTAATCTAGACTCACCACATTTTATTAATTGTGGCTACCGGCAGTGTACCACATAGGTTAGCCTAATTCACACCCATTTATTTGCTGTTTATACCTCATGTATAAAGAAGCACTAGTGGGACACAGTCAGTTACCCACAACACTCAGACCTATACCTCAAACTGGGGTAAGAATCTTCAGATCACTAGGAGCAACAGCTCACAATTTCTATAATAACTCCACATTAACACCTGCATTAGAATGGCCTCACCATCTAACTATTATTTATCTAGGTGGTAATGACATACATCCTACTCGACACCCAGCTGAGGTAATTAATCACCTTAAAACAATAATTTCCTCACTTAAACTTGTTAGCAGTTCAGTAGCGTTCACATTGGTGGAACCTCGCCAACTAACCAATAATAATCGATGGGGAGTGAGTTCAGAATATTACCAAAGGGCTGCCAAATATATAAACTTTCAGCTGAGGAAGAGAGTACGATTGGATGCCACTTACATTCAATTTACAGCCAGACCATACAGGCAAAACCTGGCAAGAGATGGTGTACAATTGTCAGGTGAGTCTAGGTCCCATGTAGATGACAAGTTGGTCAACACAATCAACCACCATAAAAGGCTGTGGCTAGCAAGCCAAAATTAACTGTACATATTTGTATATTCACCTGTGTGTGCAAGTGCACATTTATATAAACTATAAAATCTAAAAAACCCAAAAACACAGCACAACTATATATATTCACATTATTGCACCATAAATTAATTTATGCCAACCTTTATTAGGTAGGAATTTAGGCTGCGATTGTGCTGAGTTTTGAACAAATGCAGACTAAATAACTTTCTTTAGTAGAAACCCTTTCAACTAGTCTTGAACTAGTCAGTAGTGCTTACATTATTCATTCTTGTGCTGATCCTACCAAGGGTGGGATTCAAACTTTATAGTAACTCTATTTAGAGTATATACATATTAATTATTTTGTGTATTAATTATTTGTGTGTATGAATTTTGAGTGCTGCTGAATGATCACTATTACATCTAATGGTGATAATGAAGAGCTAGCCAGAAGAAAGTTTAATGGTAACATTCAAACACTGCTCAAAATCCTTAGCTACTTATTGTTAGGTAGGGACATTTAACCTTGAGTGAGGAAGAGTGCAAATTAGTCAGACTAATTTAGGCTATATTCAATTTACTTGTCAACTAATGAGCAAGTACTCAAGCTACATTAGCAATACATATTCAAGTCCTATGAAACTTGGAATAAAGCCACCATGGCTACTCCTGAACAGTTAAGGAGAACCTATATTGGCCTTAAAGGTCATTTAACCAGACTGATTAATAAGTCTGATACTTTGTCTAAAGCAACTCCCATTGATTACTATCAACTAGAAACATCATTGAGAGTAGCTGATCTCAAATTTGATCAAGTCAGATCTACAATCCAGTTTTGTCTCAACCTACTGAATGCAGCTGAAACTGATCCTGATAAAATAGATCAAACTCTAACAGAAACTTCTCAGTATGAAGATGAGACTCAAGATAAACTTATTGTACTATCCAATATAGTAAATCAACATAAATCCAATGCAAATAATCCTGTGTCTCAATCCAGTAATCAATTACCTGAGGTTCGTCTGCCTACTTTAGACTTACCTACATTTGCAGGGCTGGATGAGGAAAATTGGGACACATTTTGGACTTCATTTGAAGTTCATATACATAAAAAATCTTCTCTTGACAGAGTTTCTAAATTCTCTTACCTAATCAGTCTTCTCAAAGGGGAGGCTAAATAACCTAGATAATAAATAAATAACCTAGCTCTCACTGTGAGTAATTATGAGGAAGCTATAAAACTACTGAAGTTGAATTACTGAAACAAGGAGTTGAGTATAGCTAACCTGTATTACCAGTTACTGGATCTGAATGCACCAAATAACCGACCAGATTCACTTCAAAGGTTCAGGCTAGAAGTAGAGTCTCTAGTGAAGGCCTTAGGTACTAAAGTTGATGTACCAGCCTCAGAATGGTCAATTAAGTTATTTTTACAGAGGAAATTACCTCGAAATATTTTAGCAGAAATCTGCTCACACTATAAAACCGAGTTTCTCACTCTCGAGCAAATATTTGAGGGACTGAGAATAGCGGTTAACAGGTTGAAAACTCATGATAAGATTAAACCTGAGTCTAAACAACCTAACCTTGACAACTCAGTTAAACCAAAATCGAATTTGAACAAGATAAATTAGGACTACTCCATCCACTGGAAAAAGGAGTGGTAGTGTAGGTATTTATTCAGTATCTCCCTCTGATGCTACAACTAATGTGTCTACTAAGAAGACAAACTCAGCAAGAGAAAGAAAGTGTCTGTTCTGTGAACAAGAACATGTCACCTACAAGTGCAATGTTTATCCTAACTTTAATGCCAGGATTAAACGCCTACAAGAATTACACAGATGCTCCAAGTGCATGGGCTCTCATGATCCCAGTAAATGTGTGGTACATCTATGGTTATGCAGTAGATGCAACAAAGGTGTGCATCATTATACCTTATGTAGAAAAACTTCTTCACAATCTGTGACACCTAGGGAGGATTCTATGAATTCTACCACAGTACAATATTGCAAGGTATGTGGGACATTTGGGGCTTGACTCTAATTATTTAAATATTAATATAGTAAAATTAATTACGAAGGACCACCCACTTTTCTAGTAAAAGAGGGAAACTGAGAAAATATGATCATTAGAAAATTCTTGATGAACCAGTAACTATGGATAAAATACTAGAGAATATGATCATTGAAATAATTAATGGGCTGTATAATTAAATGAATCAAAGCCTCAAACACCTACATTGGGGGGGGGGGTATTACTGGAACTCAGTACGTCCAGGAACTAGTGTGGTTCGTTCACCAGTCCAATGTATAATAATCTAATCCTATGAATATTTATGAAATCATCATCGTTATCACTAATGGGAACATAGATTATGAATATGTATAATAATAATTATAATAATCACATGTTGATCCAATGAACAGGGTTCTGCATGTAAAGAGCACAGATAATAATTCAAGGAATACAAAGAAATCTTAGCTTAATGACGATTCCTTAGAAGTTAGTTACGACTCGTCTTCTGATTCCCCTGGACTCTTCATGGAACACTGGGAGGTGGTTAACATGAGAATGACAGCACGAAGAAATCTTCACCCACGCTGTAAATCAAATTAGTTTCAGTAGTAACAAATTAAACTACTAGGAATCTATATTCAAGAAAACTAGATTAACAGCAGGAAATAATAACCTGTAGTTTTTAGTTGTCATTCATCGTCACGACAAGCTACCCAGCTATAAACCTAACCCCCATTAGATGCATCAAATAAGGATAAGGATACTTAGCTAATATGGGCACTGTGTAAGTTAAGGCTTGCCGAAATTCGCGTCCTAGGCTCCGGTCTAGCCTATCCTAGATACTGACGCGCTTCACTGGCCGGTCACGTGGAGTTACATAGAACCAAATTTAACAGGTTCCGTAAATGACACTGACACCAGGTGAAGGTATTGTCTGCAAGGTTCTTCACACCTCACAGTGGCGACTTTCTTCTGGAGATTTGATAGCGTTTACCCTGGTGGCTGGGTAATGGCGTCTCCTCATGAGCACCACGTGAACACGTCTACTCGTGAGCGCTTCAACACGTGGACTGGCGTCTCTTCCGCCACGCTCCGCGTCCCGCGTTTGTTAAATAAATTATTTATTATGGATATTGTCATTTTTTGCAGTTGTGCTTGAAATGCTCGGATTAGGACGGGTTTATTATTTGGAGGAGTTAATATTATTATTTGTCCGTTTTATGATAGTAAACGAACAATGGAGAAGAATTATAATCTCTCCAGGGCATTCACGCGTGACGTTAATTTTATTACTAGATAACAGCTATAACTATAAACGCTCTATTTGGCTTTAGTTGGAGATCAGTTTATCTGTAATTAATTATCACACAGAACACCGTTGTTTATAGAGAATCAAATTCAATTCTCAGACACATTGGATATAAATGTGTTTATTACAATGGAATCTGACGCAATACTGGCGTCGGGTGACGTAAGAATTCTAGCCTTACTGTACAGAGGTAATTATTAGTACATGTGAATTCTACGTTGGGTTAATTTTACTCACTACAATGATTAGTAGAATTAGTAATAATTAATGAGAATGCAACAGTGTTGTATTCAGTGTTGGAAATTTCCAACATAACTCCACGGGAAGGGTTCTAGGGTCGTAGTGTAATGTGGAGTACTGACACCTATCCCGAAGTTGGTGTGAATATTAGTATGTTAGTATGTTAGTACACACATAACGAATGTCCCGTATTTGTTAAGGACTTGCAAGAAACTTAAGTCTTTCTAATTTCATATCAAATGAAACATGTTATTATGAATTACCTAAAGCTAATAATTAAGAAAGCCTACAATAAATCTGAGATTGGTGTCGCTATGACATGTAATGTGTATGTTACAAATCTCTAAGTCTGTAAACTCACAAGTACTCCAGATAAATAATGTTATTTATAGCCTACACAATAATTAAAGATTTTAAATCACACAATTTAAACAACAGAATCTACTGTGATGGGAATGTCCTGGGTCATAGTGACTTGTAATAGTTTGTTACTTGACATCACACCGCAGTATCATCATAGTTATCTAAATTGGGTGTAAAAGGAATTACTCTTGTTCAGAGTTGTAATAGGCTTGCAGATTCCGCCTACATTGTTGAGCAGCAGCTCTAGTGGGGCGGTTGCTCGGAGGATCAGAATTACTGTCCTCGGAAATTACTGGGGAAACTGGACCTGGCTGATGTTCTCGCTCAGCCAATTCAAGAGGAACCAGCTTCTCTAAAGTTTTTAGAGTAGTGTTGCCTCGGCATAAAACTTTCACTACTCTCAGGACACCTTGATGATCTGGATGAATGGCAACAATTTTGCCTATGGGCCACTCTGACCTTGGTCCATCACTGTCGACTAGTACTAGGTCCCCTGGTTTTAATTGCACTTTATTGTAAGGACTCGAAGCTCCGTAGTGGTACTCTCGTAGAGCTGTGAGGTACTCTCGAGTCCACACCTCATTCCACCTGTTAATAACTCTGGAGAGATGCTGGTAGCTTTCCACCAAGTCACCTCTGGTCACATGTGACGGGTCTACGGGGTCCTCTTCGGCTAAAGGGATGAGAGGGCTCAGTAGACCTCCATGGATCAAGTGTGAGGGACTCAGAGGTTCTCTCTGGGTGAAATCATCAGACAGGTAGGTTAATGGGCGGTTATTGACTCGCGCCTCGATTTCCACAACAATAGTTTGGAGTTCGGAGTAACTGACCTTTTGTCTGTGTAAAGTTTTCCTTAGACACTTCTTGACTGTGCCTACCATTCGCTCATAGAACCCACCTTGCCAAGGGGCTCTCGGTGCTATGAATTTCCAGTGACATTGTCGTCTCTGTAGGACCGACTGTACTTCTGGGTGGTTCCAGACTTCTCGTAAACAAGCTTCTGCCACAAAATTGGAACCATTGTCCGATATCATTAATTTGGGACAAGATCTGCGAGCTGCAAATCGGCGGAAGGCCTGGATGAAGGCCTCAGCACTCATGTCTGAAGTGACTTCTAAATGTACGCCTCTGGTTGTAGCACACGTAAAGAGACAAATGTATGCTTTCACTGGTATCTTATCTGGGTTGCCAGTGAGGAGTAAGGCTCCTGTGTAATCAACACCAGTGGTTTCGAAAGGACGAAGATGAACCACTCTCTCTTCAGGGAGTGGTGGAGGTCCTGGGTAAGGACATACTCTAGCATCGTATCTTTTACAGATTACACAAGATTTAATAATTGACTTAACTGTCTGACGACCTTGAGGAAGCCAGTACTTTTGTCTAAGGTCGGTGAGAGTATCTAACACTCCACCATGTAAAGTACCATATTGATGGTGATGTAAAACAAGAAGTTTAGTGATGACGTGGTGACGAGGTAGAAGAATTGGATTCTTTGTGTCCAGATCAATTTTTGCATGAAGCAAACGTCCTCCACATCTTAATATATTATGAGTGTTGGCATCATACCAGATACCTAGAGACTTAGTTAATTTATCTGGAAGATTTTCATATTCGCTTCCATATGTCTCTTGTTGTGCTCGTTTGATCCAGTAGAGGATAGGATGGGGAAACTTATGTCGAATTCCTATCTTAGCAAGAAAATCAAACACATGTGCAGTTACTCTTAATAACTTGCTTAAGTTAGAATAATTGTGAGGATAAATGGCTAAGATTCGTTGAGGTTCTGGTTCTTTCATGGGAGTGGTGATATTGGTCACTATGACTTGTGGCTTTTGTTTGGGCCACTGACCACCAACAAGCCATGAAGGTCCATTGAACCACAGCGAAGACTTGATAAGTTGTTTTAGTGTTAACCCTCGGGATAAATAATCTGCAGGATTGTCCTTAGTAGGAACATGTGTAAATTTATATCCAGCAGATAACTCATGAATCTCCCTGACGCGATTACTGCCGTAGGGAGTTTTGTTGTTGTTGTTTCTTACCCATCGTAAGACTGCCTCGTTGTCTGACCACACGACAATCTCACCAAAGTGGATATTATTGAGTGTCTTTGTCAGGCAATGAGCCAATCTTACTCCCACCAGCAATGCAGTCAACTCCATTTGAGGTAAAGATCTCTTCTTAATGGGAGCAACTCTTGCTTTAGATGTGAGCAAAATTGATTGTGCACTATTAACTAAGTAGGCTACTGCGCCGTATGCTTTGCCAGAAGCATCGCAGAAAACGTGCAAATTGGTGGGTAAGTTTGGTCCTGAAGCATTACGAGGAAATCTCAAAACGCCTAACTGATTAAAATCCGTTGAGAGTATCTGCCATTTAGCTTGTAACTCACTTGGTAACGGATCATCCCATCCCATATGTTTCTGCCAGCACTCCTGCATTAGGAGTTTGCCCCTTATTAATATAGGACTAAGTAGGCCTAAAGGGTCAAATGGTTGACTGACAAACGAGAGCAGTGTTCTCATGGTAAGGGTTGAGTTATAAGTTTGTACTGACTTGACATTCATCTCGTCAGTACTGGTGTTCCACTCCACGTCTAGAACCTTTAATTGATTGGGTACCTGATAACCTGGAAATTCTTTCTCGATTACCTGGTTGAGTAATTCATTATTTGAGGCCCATGACTGTAGTGGCATATTGGCTCCTAATAGTTCACGGTTAGCCTCATGGTAGATTTCTACCAGATCAGTTTGATCATTAGTTGTCCCCAGGAAATTGTCGACATACAAGTTGTCGCTAATGTCTGCCTTGTAGGGGCTGTTTGATTTCCTCAAATGTGTGTTTAATGTTGCTTGCAAAAGAAACGGTGAGGACGTAGCTCCAAATAATACTGAGGCAAAACGATATGTGATAACTTCACTGTTAGGATCCAGTGGATCCTTAATCCAGAGGAATTTTGTGTAGTTACGATCCTCCTCCTGTAAACCTACTCGGAGAAAAGCTTTGCTGATATCAGCTGTATAGGCGAAAATGCCAGTGCGAAATCGTAACAGCACATCATGTAGCCTTTGTGTTAGGCTAGGTCCCGTTTGGAGACATTCATTTAAAGACACACTGCTTGGCTTTACTTTAGCACTACAGTTAAAGACAATACGAATAGGTGTTGTCAATGAGTCTTTCACCACAGCGTGATGAGGTAAATAATGACCTATTTTTCGGTCATCGTTATCAACAACTTCAATAAATTTACTGTTAAGTTGTTGTTGGATGAGTTGATGATACATGTTCAGTTTGTCTGGCTGCTTCTGTAGTCGTGTTCATTGAGACTGCAATTGCGAGGCTGCCATAAAATAATTTACTGGAAGTTGTGGATGATCCAACTTCCATAGGAGTCTTACCCAGTATTGTTTATTTTCATAGACAACTGTATCCAGGTATTGCTGGTAAGTCCACGTATCATCAGGACTTGGTTGTTGAGGGATAATGCCTAAAGTGTCTAAATCCCACAGACGATATATTGGTGGGTCAGACTCAATATCCTCAGATATTTCCCTGAAACGTAGGGGTGACTGTTCCAAGCCTAGTCACGCCACTATTATGTTATTAGATTGTTGGTTTGTGGACGTCGGATTTTGTCTGAAAAGCACCGGTCCTGTAAGCAATTTGCCTCCTGCGGACGACAACAAATTCATTCCGTGTTGTCTAGTGCATCCAGTTATAAACTTGTAATAATGATCCGTGCCTATAAGTATTCCAACATCTGTGAGGCAGTCAGAATTTATTTTATAATCTGCTAGCCTCATGCGGTTTCGTCTAAGATGTCTCGCAGTGCGAGCTAACCCAGTGACTTGTAAGTCTGTGGGAAGTTTATCCACTACTACCGCGTGTATTGGACTAGTAGAAGATCCGAATCTCACTAATAACTTAACTACTTTGTAGTCACGAGGTCCACTATTTGACAAGAAACCAGAAATATTTAACCTCACACTTTTGGCAGGTTTTAAATTTAACTCATCTACCAACTGTTGTGTAATGAAGGTTTTCTGTGAACCTTGGTCAAAAAGACCTCTAGTGTTAATTCTAGATCTTCGGTTTATTAGTGTAAGTTGAGCTGTAGGCAAAGTAGTATTATTGCCTGACTCAGTAGCAAGTACATTTACTTCTTGATGCACTTTGCAATATTGCACTGCGGTAGAATTAATGGAATTCTCCCCAGTGGTCATGGTTGGTGTAGAAGATTTTCTACATAAGGCGTAGTGATGTACACCTTGGTTGCATCGGTTGCAGGAGCGTAGCTGTACTACACATTTTTTGGGATCATGAGAGCCCATGCACTTGGTGCACTTGTGTAATTCTTGCAACCTTTTAACCCTAACATTATAAGTAGGATAAACAGAGCATTGATAAGCGGTGTGTCCCTGATTGCAGAACAGACACTTTCTCTGGTTAATAGACTTGGTCTCTTTAGTAGACAAGTCATTGGTTATCTCAGAAGGAGACACCGAATATGTACCTACATTTCCACTCCTTTTCCCAGTGGATGGAGTGGTTTTGGATTTATATTTATTCGACTTATTCAAACCCTGTTTAGGTTTGACTGAAGTGTCAGTATTATTTGGTTTAGACTCAGGTTTAATTTTATCATGAGTCTTCAACCTGTTAACCGTTATCCTCAATCCCTCGAATATTTGGTCAAGAGTGAGAAACTCGGTATTATAATGTGAGCAGAGCTCTGTCAAGACATTTCGAGGTAATTTCCTCTGCAGTAGTAACTAGATAGACCATTCTGAAGCAGGTATATTAACTTTAGTACCTAAGGCCTTTACTAGGGACTCTACTTCTAGTCTGAAGCTTTGAAGTGACTCTGGTCTACTATTTGGTGCATTCAGATCTAGTAATTGATAATAGAGGGTAGCTATACTTAACTCTTTGTTGCAATAGTTCAACTTCAAGAGTTTTATAGCTTCCTCATAATTACTCTCATCAAGAGTGAGGTTATGTATAACCTTTTTAGCCTCTCCTTTGAGAAGACTAAGTAGGTATGAAAATTTAGAAACCTTGTCCAAGGACGGTTTCTTATGGATGTGAACTTCAAATGAAGTCCAAAAATTGTCCCAATTTTCTGTATCTAATCCTGAAAATGTAGGTAAGTCTAAAGTAGGTAAACGAATCTCTGGTAGTTGGTTATTGAATTGAGACCCTGTGTTACTGGTATTGGATCCAGATTGTTTTGCTAATTTAGATAGCATGTAAAGTTTATCTTGAGTCTCATCTTCATACTGGGAGATGTCGTCTACAATTTGACTTACTTCCTCAGGATCAATTTCTACAGTATTTAGTAGATCAAGATAAGATTTACTTGTAGATTTGACTTGATCAAATTTCAGATCAGCTACTCTAACTGATGTCTCTAAGTGATAAGAATCAATGGGAATATCTTTAGATAAGTTCTCAGCCTTGTTAATTAATCTGGTCAAATGACCTTTAAGGTCAATGTAGGTTCTCCTTAACTGTTCAGGAGTAGCCATGTTGGGCCTGGGTCCAAACTTCATGGGGTTAGTATATGTATTACTAATGAAGCTTGGGTAGTTGTTCATTAGTGGACAAGTAACATTAAATGTAGCCTAATTGAAGGTGGCTAATTTATACTTTACCTCACTTGAGGTTAAATGTACCTACCTAACACCAAGTAGCTAGATATTTTGTGCACTGTCTGAACTTCACCATTAGTTCTCGTCCGGTTAGCTCTTCTATATCACCATCAGAGTTAATGGAGATTATCCAGCAATACACAAAATAGATACACAAAATAATGAATACAAGAGAAATATTATGGAGACACTCCAATCAGAGTTATCTCAAAGTTAATCCCACCCTGTTTAGGGTCAGCACAAATAGTATACTACATACACTACTGACTAGCTTAGATCTAGTCGTGATAATTCCTAACTAAGAACTATAAATTTATTTAGTCTGGGCTTGTACCAAATTCAGCACAATCTCAGCCTAAATTCTACCTAATAATATTGGTAAAGATTATTGTGGTGCAGTAAGGTAAATATAATTGTGCTGTATTTTTGGGTTTTTTGTTTTTATAAGAGTGCACTAGCACACACAAGTGAAAACAATTATGTACAGTTATGTTTGGCTTGCCAGCCACAGCCGTTTGTGATAGTCGATGGTGTTGATTAACTTGTCAACCACATGCAACCTAGACTCACCTGACAAGTGTACACCATCTCTGGTCAGGTTTTGTCTATAAGGTCTGGCTGTAAATTGGATATAAGTGGCATCCAATCTCACTCGTTTTTTCAGCCTGAAATTTATGTACTTAGCAGCTCTCTGGTAGTATTCTGGTGTTACTCCCCAACGATTATCTTGACTTGGTTGGCGAGGTTCCACTAATGTGAATACTACCGAATTACTGATGAACTTGAAAGAAGGAATTATGGCTTTAAGGTGTTTGATCACCTCAGCTGGATGACGAGTGGGATGGATGTCATTGCCACCTAGGTATATAATGGTTAGATGGTGAGGCCACTCTAACGCAGGTGTTAGTGTGGAGTTGTTATAAAAGTTATGAGCTGTTGCTCCTGGTGACCTAAAGATTCTCACTTCTGTGTGAGGTATAGGTCTAAGTGTTGTGGGTAATTGGCTATGACCCACTAAAGCTATCTTGTACATGAGGTGAAAGTAGCAATGTGTTGGTGTGACTTAGACTAACTGATGTGTTACACTGTTGGTTGACACAATTAATTAAATGGTTAGTCTTGATTACATCACACAAGGATTAGTTATTAATAACTAGTATTTGTAATTATAATTTTATGCCTATCCGGTTCGAAGAGGACCATAATGTGGGACATTTGGGGCTTGACTCTAATTATTTAAATATTAATATAGTAAAATTAATTACGAAGGACCACCCACTTTTCTAGTAAAAGAGGGAAACTGAGAAAATATGATCATTAGAAAATTCTAGATGAACCAGTAACTATGGATAAAATACTAGAGAATATGATCATTGAAATAATTAATGGGTTGTATAATTAAATGAATCAAAGCCTCAAACACCTACATTGGGGGGTATTATTGGAACTCAGTACGACCAGGAACTAGTGTGATTCGTTCACCAGTCCAATGTATAATAATCTAATCCTATGAATATTTATGAAATCATCATCGTTATCACTAATGGGAACATAGATTATGAATATGTATAATAATAATTATAATAAACACATGTTAATCCAATGAACAGGGTTCTGCATGTAAAGAGCACAGATAATAATTCAAGGAATACAAAGAAATCTTAGCTTAATGACGATTCCTTAGAAGTTAGTTACGACTTGTCTTCTGATTCCCCTGGACTCGTCATGGAACACTGGGAGGTGGTTAACATGAGAATGACAGCACGAAGAAATCTTCACCCACGCTGTAAATCAAATTAGTTTCAGTAGTAACAAATTATACTACTAGGAATCTATATTCAAGAAAACGAGATTAACAGCAGGAAATAATAGCCTGTAGTTTTTAGTTGTCATACGTTGTCACGACAAGCTACCCAGCTATAAACCTAACCCCCCATTAGATGCATCAAATAAGGATAAGGATACTTAGCTAATATGGGCACTGTGTAAGTTAAGGCTTGCCGAAATTCGCGTCCTAGGCTCCGGTCTAGCCTATCCTAGATACTGACGCGCTTCACTGGCCGGTCACGTGGAGTTACATAGAACCAAATTTAACAGGTTCCGTAAATGACACTGACACCAGGTGAAGGTATTGTCTGCAAGGTTCTTCACACCTCACAGTGGCGACTTTCTTCTGGAGATTTGATAGCGTTTACCCTGGTGGCTGGGTAATGGCGTCTCCTCGTGAGCACCACGTGAACACGTCTACTCGTGAGCGCTTCAACACGTGGACTGGCGTCTCTTCCGCCCCGCGTCACGCGTTTGTTAAACAAATTATTTATTATGGATATTGTCATTTCTTGCAGTTGTGCTTGAAATGCTCGGATTAGGACGGGTTTATTATTTGGAGGAGTTAAATATTATTATTTGTCCGTTTTATGATAGTAAACGAACAATGGAGAAGAATTATAATCTCTCCAGGGCATTCACGCGTGACGTTAATTTTATTACTAGATAACAGCTATAACTATAAACGCTCTATTTGGCTTTAGTTGGAGATCAGTTTATCTGTAATTAATTATCACACAGAACACCGTTGTTTATAGAGAATCAAACTCAATTCTCAGACACATTGGATATAAATGTGTTTATTACAATGGAATCTGACGCAATACTGGCGTCGGGTGACGTAAGATTTCTAGCCTTACTGTACAGAGGTAATTATTAGTACATGTGAATTCTACGTTGGGTTAATTTTACTCACTACAATGATTAGTAGAATTAGTAATAATTAATGAGAATACAACAGTGTTGTATTCAGTGTTGGAAATTTCCAACAAGGTACACCAAGAAATAAATGTACTTGCTACTGAGTCAGGCAATAATACTACTCTGCCTATAGCTCAACTCAAACTAATTGATAGGAAGTCCAGAGTTAACACTAGAGGTCTCTTTGATCAAGGATCACAGAAAACTTTCATCACACAACAATTAGTCAAGCAGTTGAAATTAAAACCTGCCACAAGTGTGAGACTGAATATTTCTGGATTCTTGACTAATAGTGGACCTCGTGAATACCAAGTAGTCAAGGTGTTGGTGAGACTTGGATCTTCCACTAGTCCAATACAAGCGGTGGTAGTAAACTTCCTTCAGACCTGCAGGTCACAGGACTAGCTCGCACTGCGAGATATCTCAGACGTAACCGCATGAGGCTAGCAGATCACAAAATAAATTCTGACTGCCTCACAGATGTTGGTATCCTAATAGGCGCTGACTATTATTACAAATTTATAACAGGATGCACCAGACAACACGGAATGAATTTGTTGTCATCTGCTGGAGGCAAATTCCTTACTGGACCTATGCTTTTCCAACAAAAAACTGCATCAACCAACAAACAAACTAACAATTCAATAGTGGCAAGACTAGGCTTGGAACAGTCAACCCTACATTTCAGAGAAATATCTGAAGATAATGAGTCTGATCCACCTGTATTTCGTCTGTGGGATTTAGACACTTTAGGTATTGTCCCTGATAAACCAAGCCCTGACGATGCGTGGAATTACCAGCAATATCTAGACACAGTTGTCTACAAAGACAAACAATACTGGGTGAGACTGCCATGGAAGTTGAATCATCCGCAACTTCCAGTTAATTATTACATGGCAGCCTCTCAATTACAGTTTCAATAAATATGGCTGAAGAAACAGCCAGATAAATTGAACAGCCAGATTAAATGTATCATAAATTAATTCAACAACCACTCCACAGTAAATTTATTGAAGTTGTTGATAATGATGACCAAAAAACAGGTCACTATTTACCCCATCACGCTGTGGTGAAAGATTCATTGACAACACCAATACGTATTGTCTTCAACTGTAGTGCCAAAGTGAAGGCAAACAGCGTGTCCTTGAATGAATGTTTCCAAACGGGACCTAGCCTAACACAAAGGCTACATGACGTATTGTTACGATTCCGCACTGGTATTTTCGCTTATACTGCCGATATCAGTAAAGCTTTCCTTAGAGTAGGCTAACAAGAGGGGGATCGTAATTGCACCAAATTTCTCTGGATTAAGGACCACTGGATCCTGACACTGATGTCGTAACCTACAGGTTTGCCTCTGTGCTATTCAGTGCGACTTCTTCCCCGTTTCTACTTCAAGCTATATTAGATACACATTTGAAGAAGTCAGATAGCCCTTATAAAACAGAGATTAGTGACAACTTGTATGTCGATAATTTCCAGGGAAGTACTAATGGCAAATCCAAATTGGTATAAATCTACCATGAGGCTAACCGTGAGTTGTTAGGAGCCAATATGCCACTACAATCATGGGCCTCAAACAACAAATCATTAAACCAGATAATCGAGAAAGAATTTCCTGGTTATCTGGTACCTAATAAATTAAAAGTTCTGGGCGTGGAATGGAACACAGTTACCGACGAGATGAATGTCAAGTCAGTACAAACCAATAATTCATCCCTTACCATGAGAAAATTGCTCTCGTATATCAGTCTACCATTTGACCCTTTGGGCTTACTTAGCCCAATTTTAATAAGGGGCAAGCTCCTCATGCACGAATGCTGGCAGAAACATATGGGATGGGATGATCCGTTGCCAATTGAGTTGCAAGATAAATGGCAAATACTAACAACGGATTTCAATCAATTAGGTGATTTGAAATTTCCTCGTAATGCTTCAGGAAAAATCTTACCCACAAATTTGCACGTCTTTTGCGATGCCTCTGGCAAAGCGTATGGCACTGCAGCTTACTTAGTCAATAATGTACAATCCTTTTTACTCACATCTAAAGCAAGAGTTGCTCCAATCAAGAAGAGATCTTTGCTTCAAATGGAGTTAACTGCATATCTGGTGGGAGTACGATTGGCTCATTGCCAGACAAAGACTCTCAATAATATTCACTTTGGTGAAATCGTAGTGTGGTCAGACAATGTGGCAGTCTTACAATGGGTAAAAAAGAATAACAAAAAACTCCCTACGTTAGTAATCGTGTTAGGGAAATTCATGAATTATCTGCGGGATATAAATTCAGACATGTCTCCACCAAGGACAATCCTGCAGATTACCTATCAAGAGGCTTAGCATTAAAACAGCTAATAAAGTCTTCGATGTGGTTTAATGGACCTTCATGGCTTGTTAGTGGTCAGTGGCCCAAACAGAAACCACAAGTCGTAGTGACCAGTATCACTATTCCCATGAATGATCCAGAACCTCATCGAACCTTAGCTATTAATCCTCACAATGATTCCAACTTGAGTAAGTTATTAAGAGTGACAGCACATGTGTTTGATTTTCTTGCTAAGATAGGAATCCGACATAAGTTTCCCAATCCTATCCTCTACTGGATCAAACGTGCACAACAAGAGACGTATGGAAGTGAATATGAAAATCTTCCAAATAAATTAACCAAGTCTCTAGGTATCTGGTATGATACCAACACTCATAATATATTAAGGTGTGGAGGACGTCTGCTTCATGCAGAAATTGATTTTGATACAAAGAATCCGATCCTTCTACCACGTCACCACATTGTTACAAAGCTTCTAGTTTTACATCATCATCAATATGGTACTTTGCATGGTGGAGTGTTAGAAACTCTCACCGACTTGAGACAGAAATATTGGCTTCCCCAAGGTCGTCAAACTGTCAAATCACTCATAAAGTCCTGTGTAATCTGCAAAAGATACGACGCTCGAGTGTGTCCTTACCCAGGACCTCCACCACTCCCTAAGGAGAGAGTAGTCCATCTTCGTCCCTTTGAGACCACTGGTGTCGATTACACAGGAGCCTTGCTTCTCACTGGCACTCCAGATAATGTACCAGTGAAAGCTTATATTTGCCTCTTCACGTGTGCTACCACACGAGGCGTACATCTAGAAGTGACTTCGGACATGAGTGCCGAAGCCTTCATCCAAGCTTTTCATAGATTTGCAGCTCGCAGATCCTGTCCCAAACTAATGATATCCGATAATGGTTCAAATTTTGTGGCAGGAGAAGCCTGCCTACGAGAGATATGGAATCATCCAGAAGTGCAGTCTGTCATGCAGAGACGACAATGCCACTGGAAATTTATAGCTCCCAGAGCCCCCTGGCAAGATGGATTCTACGAACGTATGATAGGGACTGTCAAGAAATGTTTAAGGAAGACCTTGCATCGACAGAAAATTAGTTTCCCTGAACTACAGACACTCGTCGTAGAAATTGAGGCGCGGGTTAACAACCGCCCCTTAACTAGCCTATCAGATGACTTCTCACAGAGAGAACCTCTGAGTCCCTCACATCTAATACATGGAGGCCTACTGAGCCCTCTGATACCTTTGGCAGAAGAGGATCCCGTTGACCCTTCCCATGTAACCAGGAGTGACTTAGTAGAAAGTTACCAACATCTCTTGAGAGTAATTGAAAGGTGGATCGAGGTGTGGACTCGAGAGTACCTCACAGCTCTACGAGAGTACCACTATGGAGCTTCGAGCCCCTATAATAAGGTTCAACTCAAACCAGGAGACCTAGTATTGGTTGACAGTGATGGACCCAGGTCAGAATGGCCTATAGGCAAAATTGTCTCTATCCACCCAGATCGTCAAGGCATCCTGAGAGTAGTACGGGTTTTGTGCTGAGGCACTATTACCCTAAAAACATTAGAGAAGTTGGTACCTCTCGAATTAGCAGAACGAGAGTGTTCAACAGAACCAGCATCACCTACAGTTTCCGAGGACAACAATTCTGATCCACAGAGCACACGCCCACTTAGAGCCGCTGCTCAACAATGTAAACGGAAACTACAAGCCTAATATAGCTCTGATTGAGAGCAAATAAATTACCATCCAATTCAAGGTAATCAGGATGATACCGTGATGTAATAAAAATTAGTCCAGTAACTAATCAGTTACAAGTCACAGTGACCCAGGACATTCACCTCGCTGTGGATTCTAAGTCTCCTTCAATTGTATGCTTCCATTATTAATTTGTTTATGTGTAGGCTATAAACCACACCATTAATTCATCCAGAGTACTGCAGCGTTTACAAAGCTTTAAGACTTAGTACCCTAATCGTTACCCGTCATAGCGACACCAGTCATTGAACATATTGTAGACTTTAGTAGTTATTGACTTTAGATGATTCATAATTCCATGTTTTACATTTAACATGAGTTCCTTTATAAGACTTAGAATCTTATTTGTCCTTGACAAATACGGGACATCCGTTATGTGTGTACTAACGTACTAACATACTACCATTAAATTAACTTCGGGACAGGCACGTCAGTACTCAACATTGAACTGCGACCCGAGTTTCCCTCCCCACCGGATCTCCCTCCTCTTCCCAAAATATGTAAAGCCGACTAATATAATTTGGTGCAGGTAACAAAGAATATTGTGTGAATAGATAAGGTCGCCAACAGAGGTTGACTGTCGCCAACACCGGCTGACGGTCGCCAGCAGCGGCTGACGGTCGCCAGCAGCGGCAGACGGTCGCCAGCAGCGCCTGACGGTCGTTAACAGCGGCAGACGGCCGCCAGAAGCGACAGACGGGCGCCAGAAGCGGCAGACGGGCGCCATAAGCGGCAGACGGCCGCCAGAAGCGGCAGACGGGCGCCATAAGCGGCAGACGGCCGCCAGAAGCGGCAGACGGTCGCCATAAGCGGCAGACGGGCGCCAGAAGCGGCAGACGGCCGCCAGAAGCGGCAGACGGGCGCCATAAGCGGCAGACGGGCGCCATAAGCGGCTGACGGCCACCAACAGAGGCCGACGGTCGCCTAGGTATCATGACCAGACTTGTCTGGTGTAGAACTGTAAGCTGAACAGTTTGGAAACTGTACAAATGGTTAATTAAATGGAAACCAACGCGAAAGCAACCGAAACCGGTTGTGGTAAGGCGCTCAGACGCCCACAACATCTATTATAAAAAGATGTGTACAAATACCCTAATCAAATGATGAAGGCAAAGAATGAGAAGTTGACCCAAGTGCCAGGGCACCAATCAGTGATGCCTCTGGCACTATGGAACGGGGAACAATGAACACAGAGCTCTATAGAGCGTCATTAGGTGGTTATCAATCGGCGATGCTCCTGAAACGAGGGACATTGAACACACTGCATTGTGAATGATGTCTTACGGCTTATCTAGAGATCCTCGGAGATCTTAAGGGGGCCCAATTACCAGTATTCTGTGAATTCAGGTACAATATTTCCATCCCTTTCTCTCTCAATCTATCTATCTATCTATCTCTCTGCATTAGCTCTGGCTTCACTGAGAACGTTAGGAGACACAAATCAATTAGGTGTTTGAGTACGACCTTTAACCTGAACTGACATGGGCGAAAATAGTTGCTTATTGACTGGATATCCATATTGGATGACATAGAATATCGCTTCTGTCAGTACTCCATCAGAAATGCTGCACAAAAGCTATGAATAGCAATGGAAACGTTCAGATAAATGAAAATGGGGCTATATCAAGAATGATATGAAAATCTACATCTGGCAACACTCATGTAAAAAACAACCTATCAGCACTCTCAACTGCCTTAAAAAACACATCTGCCAGCACTCAGAACTGCCTTAGAAACCCACACCTGCCAGCACTCAGAACTGCCTTAGAAACCCACACCTGCCAGCACTCAGAACTACCATAGAAACCCACACCTGCCAGCACTCAGAACTGCCATAGAAACCCACACCTGCCTGCACTCAGACCTGCCATAAACACCAGGTATATACCTGCCAGCACTCGTAAACCCCTTATGGCAGAGAGTGAATGAGTGCATGAGATGATGAGGCCATGTCCGCAGGAACTTTACACATAAAGAGACACATATTACAGTGAACCCACAGTTATTATACAATCATGCGTCTGTCTGCCTGTTTCTCGAAATTCAGCCTAAAAGCGTGGTGGCAGAAGAGTCATAATTTTTTTCAACACCTCTCCGCACATATTTGCCAATACCGTCAGCTGAAGTTTGTAATTTACAAAGTGTCACATATTTTCTGGTCCGGTTAAACAAAAATATATAATCTCATCTTTATGTGTAAGAAAAATAGGTAATTAGTTTGATGCTTTATGGTGACTTTTTAACTTGGGTTGTGATGTGGGTTAATATCCTGGAGCAGTGAATTATGCTTGTTAATATGTGGTTAATACCTTAGCTAATGATCTTTTGTTTTTTTATGAGAATAAATTGAACAGCAGCTCCAACAGAGTCTATTGTTCCAAAACCGTTCGCTCAGATCATATACATACCCGCCATATATAATTACATGAATATAAAAAATGAGAGTATTCTTCAGAAATTAAAACTCTTCTGAACTAGTTAAAAATCTTCATCTATCAGATATCTTTGTTATTTTAAGACGTTTAATTATGAACTTTTACAAGTTTCTTCACTGAATTAAACGTAATGTTTATGTTTATTATCATAGATGACCAGGAGTATTCAGGTTTGTAAAGGAACTAGTTGAAGTGTCCTACATATGTATAAACAGACAGTAAGTCACAGTAACGGGGTGGAAATTAGACACCCAGCCCACATATATCTGACACCCAGCCCACACATCTGACATCCAACCCAAATATTTCAAAAAAATAAAGGAAGTGACTAAAGTTAATCACCTAAGGATGCTTGCGGAATTTTGAGCTTTGGCTCTTTGGTCCCGCCTCTCAATCAACTGATATACAGGTTCATGACCCTATTGGGCTTTGTCATATCTACGTTTAAGACTCAGTATAGAGTCTGCCTCCACCACATCACTTCCTAATGCATTCCATCTGTTAACTACTCTGACACTGACTAAATGGGTGAGTCTTACCATTCTGATGTCTTGTGAATCCTTATACATCTATGACTGCATATATGTGACTCCACATTTATGTCTGCACATATGTATGGTTTCTCCCTCGATGACAGATTAGAAGGATATTTGAGGTTATGTATTTTGTTTAGAATTGTATTTACTTCTGTAAGTAATAAGTCAGGTGTTTCAGTCCTGCGTGAGGGCTTCTGTGGACAGTTCACTAAAATACGGGAGTCAGGTGCGTGTGCGTGTCAGGTCTTCGGCGACCACACTGACACACACTCCCACAATCATACTGTACTGATTTCTGGCAGACTTAGGGCATGGAATACGCTGATTTCAAGGTAATAGTCAATGGCGTAAGTGCTCAGCCTCGTAACCTACAACCTTGTAACCCACAACCTCGAAAGCTGCAAATTAATAACAATGTAACGCTGACCATCAGGCATTTTCTGAAGGGGAAACCACAGAATTTGAGAGGAAAAATCTGTTGAGGACAGATTAGATCTGAACTGTATAACGTGATTGTTTATAGCTGACCAGGGAGACTGACAATCGGATATTTTTTCTTTATGATCATATATATATATATATATATATATATATATATATATGTCGTACCTAGTAGCCAGAACACACTTCTCAGCCTACTATGCAAGGCCCGATTTGCCTAATAAGCCAAGTTTTCATGAATTAATTGTTTTTCGACTACCTAACCTACCTAACCTAACCTAACCTAACTTTTTCGGTTACCTAACTTAACCTAACCTATAAAGATAGGTTAGGTTAGGTAGGGTTGGATAGGTTCGGTCATATATCTATGTTAATTTTAACTCCAATAAAAAAAAATTGACCAAATACATAATGAAATGGGTACCTTTATCATTTCATAAGAAAAAAATTTGAGAAAATATATTAATTCATGAAAACTTGGCTTATTAGGCAAATCGGGCCTTGCATAGTAGGCTGAGAAGTGCGTTCTGGCTACTAGGTACGACATATATATATATATATATATATATATATATATATATTTTATTAAATATGACCGAAAAAGTAAGATTAATAATTCTAACACGAATTTTCTCAATCTTTCGTACATTATGCTTCACTGTTGGAGGTAAATCAAAAATCACTTCTCCAAAATTCATTTTTATTTCTAGTCTGACGCGACACGGGCGCGTTTCGTAAAACTTATTACATTTTCAAAGACTTCACAAATACACAACTGATTAGAACTTGCGTTTCCCTGATTTTATATCTACATTTGAGTGAGGTGGGAAGGGTGATGTGGCATTACATTTGAGTGAGGTGGGAAGGATGATGTGGCATTAGAGGATATTAATAGTGTATTAAAAGTATCAACACAAGACAGAACACGAAACAATGGATATTGAATAGAAGTGTTTGTAGAAAGCCTATTGGTCCATATTTCTTGATGCTTCTATATTGGAGCGGAGTCTTGAGGTGGGTAGAATATAGTTGTGCAATAATTGGCTGTTGATTGCTGGTGTTGACTTCTTGATGTGTAGTGCCTCGCAAACGTCAAGCCGCCTGCTATCGCTGTATCTATCGATGATTTCTGTGTTGTTTACTAGGATTTCTCTGGCGATGGTTTGGTTATGGGAAGAGATTATATGTTCCTTAATGGAGCCCTGTTGTTTATGCATCGTTAAACGCCTAGAAAGAGATGTTGTTGTCTTGCCTATATACTGGGTTTTTTGGAGCTTACAGTCCCCAAGTGGGCATTTGAAGGCATAGACGACGTTAGTCTCTTTTAAAGCGTTCTGTTTCGTGTCTGGAGAGTTTCTCATGAGTAGGCTGGCCGTTTTTCTGGTTTTATAGTAAATCGTCAGTTGTATCCTCTGATTTTTGTCTGTAGGGATAACGTTTCTATTAACAATATCTTTCAGGACCCTTTCCTCTGTTTTATGAGCTGTGGAAAAGAAGTTCCTGTAAAATAGTCTAATAGGGGGTATAGGTGTTGTGTTAGTTGTCTCTTCGGAGGTTGCATGGCTTTTCACTTTCCTTCTTATGATGTCTTCGATGAAACCATTGGAGAAACCGTTATTGACTAGAACCTGCCTTACCCTACAGAGTTCTTCGTCGACTTGCTTCCATTCTGAGCTGTGGCTGAGAGCACGGTCGACGTATGCGTTAACAACACTCCTCTTGTACCTGTCAGGGCAGTCGCTGTTGGCATTTAGGCACATTCCTATGTTTGTTTCCTTTGTGTAGACTGCAGTGTGGAAACCTCCGCCCTTTTCCATGACTGTTACATCTAGAAAAGGCAGCTTCCCATCCTTTTCCGTCTCGTAAGTGAAACGCAGCACGGAACTCTGCTCAAATGCCTCCTTCAGCTCCTGCAGATGTCTGACATCAGGTACCTGTGTAAAAATGTCGTCAACATACCTGCAGTATATGGCCGGTTTCAAGTTCATGTCGACTAAGACTTTTTGCTCGATGGTACCCATGTAGAAGTTTGCAAACAGGACACCTAGGGGAGAACCCATAGCGACCCCATCTACTTGCTTATACATGTGCCCATCCGGGCTCAAGAAGGGTGCCTCTTTAGTACAAGCTTGGAGTAGTTTCCTCAGAATACTTTCTGGCATGTCAAGAGGAGCACAGGCTGGATCACGATACACTCTGTCGGCTATCATTCCGATTGTCTCGTCCACAGGTACGTTGGTAAACAGCGATTCTACGTCCAACGAGGCTCTTATCCCTGTGGCCCGTGCGCCCCGCAGTAAGTCCACAAATTCCTTTGGAGACTTCAGGCTGAAGGCGCAAGGAACATAAGGAGTCAGCAGGCCGTTGAGTCGCTTCGCCAATCTGTACGTGGGTGTGGGTATCTGGCTAATGATTGGCCGAAGTGGGTTTCCAGGCTTGTGCGTCTTGACATTTCCATACGCATATCCAGGTTTATATTCCCCAATGATCTTTGGCAGGTGGAGTCCGGATTTCTTGGCGTTCACAGTTTCGATCAGTTTGTTGACCTTTGCTTTTAATTCGGCTGTAGTGTCCTTCGTTACCCTTTGGAACTTAGTTTGGTCAGAGAGTATGATGTTCATTTTCGCCAGATATTCGTCTTTTTTAAGAATGACATATATTGGCGACTTGTCACCTCTCCTGACAACTATCTCCTTGTTCTCACGAAGGCTTTTAGCTGCCGCTCTAAGCTCGGGGGACAGTATGGTGCTTCTGTAGTTGCCTCGATTCTTTCCTCCTTCTGCAATAAGTTCTGCTTGTAAGGTATCTTTGGTAGTGACCTTCTTTTGTGTCTCGAGGTCGAATATGTCGTCCAACAGAATTTCCAACTCCACTTTCCGGGCCATTTCACTCGGTCTGGACATAACATGACAGTTTATGCCCAGATTTAGGAGAGTGACTTGGTCCTCAGTGAGGTTAATTCCTGCAAGGTTCAGGAAGCCATCTCTTGGTCGTGGAATTGCCATAGGTCCTCCATATAATGTTGTTAGTTTCTTGATAATCCTTGTTTCAGTGCTGAGGTGATGTTGGTCTGTGAGGATGTCGAGGTGTTGTTCAATGCGGGTACGGATACTATGGTCGATGTTGCTATTTCTCCACTCGTTTGTAGCATGAAGTAGTTGCGTTTTTTTGTCTTTGATTTCATTCTCTGCCTTGTATATCTGATCACGAATCAGATCCTGGCGATATTTTATCGTGAAGGCTTGATTCCTTGCTGCTGGGTCGTGCACTTTAACATTAGTATATTTTGGTAGCAGTCTTTCCTGTAGACATATTTTATTAAATATGACCGAAAAAGTAAGATTAATAATTCTAACACGAATTTTCTCAATCTTTCGTACATTATGCTTCACTGTTGGAGGTAAATCAAAAATCACTTCTCCAAAATTCATTTTTATTTCTAGTCTGACGCGACACGGGCGCGTTTCGTAAAACTTATTACATTTTCAAAGACTTCACAAATACACAACTGATTAGAACTTGCGTTTCCCTGATTTTATATCTACATTTGAGTGAGGTGGGAAGGGTGATGTGGCATTACATTTGAGTGAGGTGGGAAGGATGATGTGGCATTAGAGGATATTAATAGGGTATTAAAAGTATCAACACAAGACAGAACACGAAACAATGGATATTGAATAGAAGTGTTTGTAGAAAGCCTATTGGTCCATATTTCTTGATGCTTCTATATTGGAGCGGAGTCTTGAGGTGGGTAGAATATAGTTGTGCAATAATTGGCTGTTGATTGCTGGTGTTGACTTCTTGATGTGTAGTGCCTCGCAAACGTCAAGCCGCCTGCTATCGCTGTATCTATCGATGATTTCTGTGTTGTTTACTAGGATTTCTCTGGCGATGGTTTGGTTATGGGAAGAGATTATATGTTCCTTAATGGAGCCCTGTTGTTTATGCATCGTTAAACGCCTAGAAAGAGATGTTGTTGTCTTGCCTATATACTGGGTTTTTTGGAGCTTACAGTCCCCAAGTGGGCATTTGAAGGCATAGACGACGTTAGTCTCTTTTAAAGCGTTCTGTTTCGTGTCTGGAGAGTTTCTCATGAGTAGGCTGGCCGTTTTTCTGGTTTTATAGTAAATCGTCAGTTGTATCCTCTGATTTTTGTCTGTAGGGATAACGTTTCTATTAACAATATCTTTCAGGACCCTTTCCTCTGTTTTATGAGCTGTGGAAAAGAAGTTCCTGTAAAATAGTCTAATAGGGGGTATAGGTGTTGTGTTAGTTGTCTCTTCGGAGGTTGCATGGCTTTTCACTTTCCTTCTTATGATGTCTTCGATGAAACCATTGGAGAAACCGTTATTGACTAGAACCTGCCTTACCCTACAGAGTTCTTCGTCGACTTGCTTCCATTCTGAGCTGTGGCTGAGAGCACGGTCGACGTATGCGTTAACAACACTCCTCTTGTACCTGTCAGGGCAGTCGCTGTTGGCATTTAGGCACATTCCTATGTTTGTTTCCTTTGTGTAGACTGCAGTGTGGAAACCTCCGCCCTTTTCCATGACTGTTACATCTAGAAAAGGCAGCTTCCCATCCTTTTCCGTCTCGTAAGTGAAACGCAGCACGGAACTCTGCTCAAATGCCTCCTTCAGCTCCTGCAGATGTCTGACATCAGGTACCTGTGTAAAAATGTCGTCAACATACCTGCAGTATATGGCCGGTTTCAAGTTCATGTCGACTAAGACTTTTTGCTCGATGGTACCCATGTAGAAGTTTGCAAACAGGACACCTAGGGGAGAACCCATAGCGACCCCATCTACTTGCTTATACATGTGCCCATCCGGGCTCAAGAAGGGTGCCTCTTTAGTACAAGCTTGGAGTAGTTTCCTCAGAATACTTTCTGGCATGTCAAGAGGAGCACAGGCTGGATCACGATACACTCTGTCGGCTATCATTCCGATTGTCTCGTCCACAGGTACGTTGGTAAACAGCGATTCTACGTCCAACGAGGCTCTTATCCCTGTGGCCCGTGCGCCCCGCAGTAAGTCCACAAATTCCTTTGGAGACTTCAGGCTGAAGGCGCAAGGAACATAAGGAGTCAGCAGGCCGTTGAGTCGCTTCGCCAATCTGTACGTGGGTGTGGGTATCTGGCTAATGATTGGCCGAAGTGGGTTTCCAGGCTTGTGCGTCTTGACATTTCCATACGCATATCCAGGTTTATATTCCCCAATGATCTTTGGCAGGTGGAGTCCGGATTTCTTGGCGTTCACAGTTTCGATCAGTTTGTTGACCTTTGCTTTTAATTCGGCTGTAGTGTCCTTCGTTACCCTTTGGAACTTAGTTTGGTCAGAGAGTATGATGTTCATTTTCGCCAGATATTCGTCTTTTTTAAGAATGACATATATTGGCGACTTGTCACCTCTCCTGACAACTATCTCCTTGTTCTCACGAAGGCTTTTAGCTGCCGCTCTAAGCTCGGGGGACAGTATGGTGCTTCTGTAGTTGCCTCGATTCTTTCCTCCTTCTGCAATAAGTTCTGCTTGTAAGGTATCTTTGGTAGTGACCTTCTTTTGTGTCTCGAGGTCGAATATGTCGTCCAACAGAATTTCCAACTCCACTTTCCGGGCCATTTCACTCGGTCTGGACATAACATGACAGTTTATGCCCAGATTTAGGAGAGTGACTTGGTCCTCAGTGAGGTTAATTCCTGCAAGGTTCAGGAAGCCATCTCTTGGTCGTGGAATTGCCATAGGTCCTCCATATAATGTTGTTAGTTTCTTGATAATCCTTGTTTCAGTGCTGAGGTGATGTTGGTCTGTGAGGATGTCGAGGTGTTGTTCAATGCGGGTACGGATACTATGGTCGATGTTGCTATTTCTCCACTCGTTTGTAGCATGAAGTAGTTGCGTTTTTTTGTCTTTGATTTCATTCTCTGCCTTGTATATCTGATCACGAATCAGATCCTGGCGATATTTTATCGTGAAGGCTTGATTCCTTGCTGCTGGGTCGTGCACTTTAACATTAGTATATTTTGGTAGCAGTCTTTCCTGTAGACATATTTTATTAAATATGACCGAAAAAGTAAGATTAATAATTCTAACACGAATTTTCTCAATCTTTCGTACATTATGCTTCACTGTTGGAGGTAAATCAAAAATCACTTCTCCAAAATTCATTTTTATTTCTAGTCTGACGCGACACGGGCGCGTTTCGTAAAACTTATTACATTTTCAAAGACTTCACAAATACACAACTGATTAGAACTTGCGTTTCCCTGATTTTATATCTACATTTGAGTGAGGTGGGAAGGGTGATGTGGCATTACATTTGAGTGAGGTGGGAAGGATGATGTGGCATTAGAGGATATTAATAGGGTATTAAAAGTATCAACACAAGACAGAACACGAAACAATGGATATTGAATAGAAGTGTTTGTAGAAAGCCTATTGGTCCATATTTCTTGATGCTTCTATATTGGAGCGGAGTCTTGAGGTGGGTAGAATATAGTTGTGCAATAATTGGCTGTTGATTGCTGGTGTTGACTTCTTGATGTGTAGTGCCTCGCAAACGTCAAGCCGCCTGCTATCGCTGTATCTATCGATGATTTCTGTGTTGTTTACTAGGATTTCTCTGGCGATGGTTTGGTTATGGGAAGAGATTATATGTTCCTTAATGGAGCCCTGTTGTTTATGCATCGTTAAACGCCTAGAAAGAGATGTTGTTGTCTTGCCTATATACTGGGTTTTTTGGAGCTTACAGTCCCCAAGTGGGCATTTGAAGGCATAGACGACGTTAGTCTCTTTTAAAGCGTTCTGTTTCGTGTCTGGAGAGTTTCTCATGAGTAGGCTGGCCGTTTTTCTGGTTTTATAGTAAATCGTCAGT
>NC_091191.1:26060929-26150581 GCF_040958095.1 Procambarus clarkii | reverse complement strand
TCGTTAACATATACTAGAAATAGAATTGGTCCCAGCACCGATCCTTGTGGTACTCCACTCGTTACTGTTCGCCAGTCCGACTTCTCGCCCCTTACCATAACTCTTTGGCTTCTTCCTGTTAAGTAGTTCCTTAGCAATGTTAGGACCTTTCCTCCCACCTCCGCCTGCCTCTCGAGTTTGAACAGCAGTCTCATGTGCGGTACTGTATCAAAAGCTTTTTGGCAGTCCAGAAAAATGCAGTCTGCCCAACCATCTCTGTCCTGTCTTATTCTCGTTATTTTATCATAGAATTCCAAAAGGTTTGTTAGGCATAATTTCCTTTCCAGAATCCATGTTGATGTTTGTTCAGAAACCTAACGTTCTCCAGTGTGCAACCAGTCGTAGCCTAATTATTCTTTCCAGTATTTTGCAGGGGATGCTTGTCAGTGATACAGGTCTATAGTTAAATGACTCCTCCCTATCGCCTTTCTTGAAGATCGGTACGACATTTGACTTCTTCCAGCAACTGGGCAATTCTCCCGACATAAGTGACTCATTAAAGATCATTGCCAGAGGCACGCTGGGGGCCTGCGCTGCTTCTTTAGTATCCACAGTGATACTTTGTCTGGGCCAACTGCTTTAGTTGCAGCCAGTTTTGTCAACTGTTTCATTACCTCCTCTGCTGTCACTTCTATATTTGATAGTCTTTCATCTAGGGTAACCCCTTCCAACAATGGGAGCTGCTCAGGCTCGGTAGTGAACACTCCATGGAAACTGGCATTCAGTGCCTCCAGATTTTGTTGTCACTTTTAGTATATGATCCCTCTGTTTTTCTTAGTCTTGTCACTTAGTCGTTCACAGACATTTTTCGTCTTATATGACTGTGTAGTAACTAAGGTTGCTTTTTCGCTTTGATCGCAATGTCGTTCTCATAGTCCCTTTCCGATGTTCGCCTTATGTTAACGTAATCGTTCCTACCTCTGTTGCATCTGATTCTGTTGTCCTCTGTCCTTTGTCTTCTGTACTTCCTCCACTACCGCCTGCTGGCCATTTTTGCTTCCTGACACTGTCTATTAAACCATGGGTTATTATATTCCCTCTTATTTTTTTCCTTTACTTTGGTATAAATCTCTCTTCGGCATCCTGGCATTTCCGTATGACTAGGTCCATCATATCTTGGACTGTTTTTCCTCTAATTTCTTCCTCACACAGCACTTCACCCAGATAGTCCCTTATCCTCCTGTGGTCCCCTTTCCTGTAGTCGACTCTCCTTTCCCAGACCTCTTGTCCCCATGGTCACAAGTTTAAATTCCATCATGTAGTCAAAGACTAGGACACAATGGTCGCTGGCCCCTAAAGGTATTTCATGCTCCAAATTCTCGATGTCTTCTACGTTCTGGGTGAAAATCAGGTCTAATAGGCTTGGTGCATCTCCTACTCTTTCCCTTGTGTCTTCCTTCACATGTTGTGTTAGGAAATTCCTGTTTATAACATCTACTAACTTTCCATCCACGTTTCGTCCCCACCATGGGGATTCCTTGATTCCCAATTTATCTCTCCATGATTTAGGTCCCCCATGACCAGCAGCTTCGCTCTCATTCTATGGGCTAGTGTTGCTTCCTTCTGCAGTTCATCTATGCATGCCTTGTTGTTGTCATCATACTCCTTCCTGGGTCTTCTACTGTTTGGAGGGGAATTGTAGATTACCAAGATCACAATCTTCCTCCCATCTACTGTCAGAGTTCCATGTATGAAGCTTGTGCTCTCATTGGTAACCCGATTTCCCAGGTCTTCAAACTTCCATTTCTGCTTTATTAGGAGGGCCACTACCCCTCCCTGTCTCTGTGTCCTCTCTTTTCGTATCACCTGGTACCCTTCAGGAAAGATTGCATCCGAGATTATGTCATTTATTTTAGTTTCCACAATTGCAACTACGTCAGGATCTGCTTCACTCACTCTTTTTTATCTCTTCTTCTTTATTAGATACCCAACAGCATTGGTGTACCAAACCTTGAGATTCTTTATGGAAACACTTGTTCCAGAGTTCGCCTTTTCTCTGGGGGTCTGGAGGGATCTGGGGGATGTCTTGGGGGTGAATGGGGGCTGGGGGGATCTGGGGGATCTGTGGGGTGTCTGGGGGTGAATGGGGGCTGGAGGGATCCGGGGGGAGTGTCTCGGGGATCCGTGGGTGTCTGTGTGATGTGGGGGTCGGGAGGGGTGCTTGGGGGCGAATGGGGGCTGGGCATCTAGGAAGGTAGGTAGGAAGGTCTGGGGTAGGGCCTGTGTAGGTAGGTAGGTCTGGAGTAGAAACGGCATGCTGGGACTGAAGAATAGGGAGGGTCTAATAGGCATAGAGGGGTTGGGAGTCAGATAGAGGTTGAGAGGTTGGGTGGGGGGAGAAGGATAGAGGGGGTGGGGGGAAGAGGGGCAGATGGAACATGGATAGTGAGAATAGGAGGGAGGTTGTATTAGTCAGGAGGAACTCAGTGGTAGGTGTGGGCATTGGGGCAGAAAGGGGAAGAGGGAAATGGAGGAAGAGGTAGAGGGGAGTTCATGTGCCCCCCTCGCAAGGGTGGGGGGTCACATGGAAGGAGAGGGGATGACGAGGGGTGAGGGCAGGGTGGGTTTGGGGGGTTGAAGGGATGAGGGCTGGGTGGGATTTGGGGGATGAGGAGGTCCTTGGAATGTGGGATGAAGCAGATAGATTTGAATGCCCCTAATTTGAATGAAGTGGGGTCAGGGGACGTGATGGGGAGATAAGCAGGGGCAGGAAGAGCTGATTTGGGGAGGGAGTGACCTGGGAAGCAGGTGTGAGCTGGTTAGCACAGGGTGGGGCACGGGGTGGGTTAGCACTGGGGTGTGTAACTACGTTCAAATGGGAAGAGTTGGTTCATGGAGGTTTGCTACCCCTGTGGACTATCTGTTCCTCTTTCATCATATATTTATCAAAATACTCTTTGTAGTAGTTTTCGCTACCTCTGAGTAAGTGTTTGTGATGCAGTAGGTAATCCACTGCCTCTTCGTTAGTGAGCTGTACCAGGACAGGTCTTTTCTTGTCAGAGTTGTATGGCCCAATGCATCGGTGGACTTGCACCTCATTCCCTGCCATCTGGGCTCCGATATCTCTCAAGATCGCTTGTAGCTCCAAATCTTCAACCTCCATCCTTTCCTGCCTCGATAGTGCCTTGGCTTCAAGCAATTCATGGATTATGATTGACCTCTTTCTCAGTGCAGGGTCATGCTGGTCGTCTCCCCCTGGCTGACCCCCACCCCTCTCATACTCGCTACTCCATCCACTACTACTTCCCCTTTCCCCTGCCAAGATTCCTTTATTCCTGCCAAATTCATTTGTAAGCCTAGTTATTTCTCCATTTCATTCTACCCTGCTCTTCTTGATCTCCTCTTGATATAATCCATAAATTCTTGTTTGTGTCTTTGAACCTCGTCCTGTATCTTATTATAGATATAACTTTCAATCTCTTGGATTAGACCATCTATCCCAACATCCCTCTTCTCTACAAATTTCCCAACCATCTTCTCCACAAACATATCCTCTTTTTCAATCATAATACTGTTGGACCTAGACGCCGTTCCTGACCTAGTCATTGCTATAATCCAACCTTACCCACAGGGGTTCCAAGTACCTTACCAACCTGCTAACACAATAGGTGAGTGAATCTCCAAGCGTCTCCCTACGTGGTGTTGGGAGGGTTGCCGCCGGGGTAAGGTCATGGTCAGAGGTCGGTGAGGTCTGCTCCACCCTGCACACTGCCACAGTACTTCAACACCTAATTTCAATGACGCTACTTATACTGTTTTTCTTCACTACCTTATGGCTTTAGTCAAAACCCAAGTTTTTTCATTCACATGTATACACTTTTCCACTTCGAAGTAGCCTGATTACACCTCCCACTTCTAATGAACCAGGAGCTCCCGACCAACGTCCACCCAACAAGATGGTCACAACACAAGTTTGTGTGTGTGTGTACTCACCTAGTTGTGCTTGCGGGGGTTGGGCTCTGGCTCTTTGGACCCGCCTCTCAACCGTCAATCAACTGGTGTAAAGGTTCCTGAGCCTATTGGGCTCTATCATAACTACACTTGAAACTGTGTATGGAGTCTGCCTCCACCCCATTACTTCCTAATGCATTCCATTTGTCAACCACTCTGACACTAAACAAGTTTTTTCTAAAATCTCTGTGGCTCATTTGGTCACTGAGTTTTCACCTGTGTCCCCTAGTGCGTGTGCTCCTTGCGTTAAATAGCCTGTCTTTATCTACCCTATCGATTCTCTTGAGAATCTTGAATGTGGTGATCATGTCCCCCCTAACTCTTCTGTCTTTCAACGAAGTGAGGTTTAATTCCCGTAGTCTCTCCTCGTAGCGCATACCTCTCAGCTCGGGTACTAGTCTGGTGGTAAACCTTTGAACCTTTTCCAGTTTAGTCTTATGCTTGACTAGATATGGAATCCATGCTGGAGCCGCATACTCCAGGATTGGTCTGACATATGTGGTATATAATGTTCTGAAAGATTCCTTACACAAGTTTCTAAAGTTCGTTCTTATGTTAGCTAACCTGGCATATCCTGCTGATGTTATCCTCTTGATATGAGCTTCAGAAGATAGGTCTGGCGTGATATTAACCCCCCAGGTTTCTCTCTGTCTATAACTCTTGAAGTATTTCATCTCCCAAATGATACCTTGTATCTGGTCTCCTGCTTCCTACCCCCTATCTTCATTACATTACATTTGCTTGGGTTAAACTCTAACAGCCATTTGTTCGACCATTCCTGCAGCTTGTCCAGGTCTTCTTGAAGCCTCAAGCTGTCCTCCTGTCTTAATCTTCTCATAATTTTGTCGCCGTCAGCAAACATTGAGAGGAATGAATCTATACCCTCTGGGATATCATTTACGTATATCAGAAACAGGATAGGTCCAAGTACAGAGCCCTGTGGGACTCCACTGGTGACTTCACGCTATTCTGAGGTCTCACCTCTCACTGTAACGCTCTGCTAGGTACTCCCTTATCCAATGGAGCGCCCTACCAATTACTCCTACCTGTTTCTCCAGCTTATGCATCAACCTTTTATGGGGTACTGTGTCAAAGGCTTTCCGACAAACCAAAAAAATGCAGTCCGCCCATCCTTTTCTTTCTTGCTTAAACTTTGTCACCTGATCGTAGAATTCTATCAAGCCTGTAAGGCAAGATTTACCCTCCCTGAACCCATGTTGATGGGTTGTCATGAAGTCTCTTCTCTCCAGATGTGTTACTAGGTTTTTTCTCACAATCTTCTCCATCACCTTGCATGGTATACAAGTTAAGGACACTGGCCTGTAGTTCAGTGCCTCTTGTCTGTCACTCTTTTTGTATATTGGTACTACATTAGCAGTCTTCCATAATTCTGGTAGGTCTCCCGTTTCCAGTGACCAACTATACACTATAGAGAGTGGCAAGCAAAGTGCTCCTGCACACTCTTTCAATACCCATAGTGAGATTCCGTCCGGCCCAACAGCTTTTCTCACATCCAGCTCCAATTGGTGCTTCTTGACCACATCTCTTGTAATTTCGAACCTTTCCAAGGTCACTTGGTTTGCTGCCACCTCTCCTAGCGCCATAACTTCTCCCTGTTCTATTGTAAAGACTTCCTGGAACCTTTTGTTGATTTCTTCACACACCTCTTTGTCATTCTCTGTGTACCTGTCCTCGCCCACCTTAAGTTTCGTCACCTGTTCCTTCAATGTTGTCTTTTTCCTGATGTGACTGTGTAGTAGCTTTGGTTCAGTCAAGGCTTTATTAGCTATATCATTTTCATACCTTTTCTCAGCTGCTCTTCTCACACTAACATACTCGTTCCTGGTTCTCTGGTATCTCTCTCTACTTGCTGGTGTTGTGTTATTACGGGAGTTCCTCCATGCCCTTTTGTTCAGCTCCTTTGCTTTCATACATTCCCTATTAAACCACGGATTCTTCTTTTGCTTCACTGTTTTTTCCTGTCGGGCTGGGACAAACCTGCTTACAGCCTCCTGACACTTTTGGGTGACATAGTCCATCATGTCTTGTACGGACTTGGTTCTGAGTTCTGTGTCCCAATGTATATCCCTTAGGAATTTATTCATCACCTCATAGTTTCCCTTTCGGTACGCCAGCCCTTTGTTTCCCAGTTCTTTTTTTGGGGTGATAATTCCTAGCTCAACCAGGTACTCAAAGCTCAATACACTATGATCACTCATTCCCAAGGGGGCTTGACACTTTACTTCCCTTATATCCGACTCATTTAGGGTAAATATCACATCAAGCAAGGCTGGTTTTATCCCCTCTCTCATTCTTGTCGGTCCCTTGACGTGTTGACTTAGAAAGTTTCTTGTTGCCACATCCAGTAGCTTAGCTATCCATGTGTCTGGTCCTCCATGTGGGTCTCTGTTCCCCCAATCTATCTTCCCATGGTTGAAGTTTCCCATGATTAGAAGTCTGGATCCGTTCCTACTAGCCACATCATATTCCTGTCTGGGACTTCTGTCGTTTGGTGGGGGGTTATATACGACTAGTACTATAATTTTCTGTCCTCCAGTTGCTATAGTGCCTGATATAGTCACTGAAACATTCACAGTTCTGAATTACCATCTCTTCAAAACTCCAACCTTCTCTTATTAGCAAAGCTAATTAGAGAAGATTGTGTGTGTGTGTGTGTGTGTGTGTGTGTGTGTGTGTGTGTGTGGTGTGTGTGGTGTGTGTGTGTGTGTGTGTGTGTGTGTGTGTGTGTATGTGTGTGTGTGTGTGTACTTACCTAATTGCACTTACCTAATTGTGCTTGCGGGGGTTGAGCTTTGGCTCTTTTGTCCCGCCTCTCAACTGTCAATCAACTGGTGTACAGATTCCTGAGCCTACTGGGCTCTATCATATCTACATTAGAAACTGTGTATAGAGACAGCCTCCACCACATCACTTCCTAGTGCATTTCATTTATTAACTACTCTGACACTGAAAAATTCTTTCTAACGTCTCTGTGGCCCATCTGGGTGCCCTTTCCACCTGTGTCCCCTTGTTCGTGTTCCACCCGTGCTGAAGAGTTTGTCTTTGTCCACCCTGTCAATTCCCCTGAGAATTTTGTAGGTGGTTATCATGTCTCCCCTTACTCTTCTGTTATCCAGGGATGTGAGGTTCAGCTCCTTTAGCCTTTCCTCGTAGCTCATTCCTCTCAGTTCTGGGACGAGCCTGGTGGCATACCGCTTAATCTTCTTTAGCTTTGTCTTGTGTTTAACTAGGTATGGACTCCGGGCTGGAGCTGCATACTCCAGGATTCGTCTTACATAAGTGGTATACAGGGTTCTGAAAGATTCCTTTCACAAGTTTCTAAAGGCAGTTCTTATGTTCGCCAGTCTAGCATATGCCGCTGATGATATTCTTTTGATGTGGGCCTCTGGAGGCATGTTCGGTGTGATATCAACCCCCAGATCTTTCTCTCTATTTGACTCTTGCCGGGTTTCTCCTCCCAGATGATTCCTTGTGTTCAGCCTCCTGCTCCCTTCGCCTAATTTCATCACCTTACACTTTCCTGAGTTGAACTTTAGCAGCCATTTTCTAGACCCTTCCTCAGTTTATCCAGGTCATCCTGTAGTCTCTGTCTATCTTCAACCGTCTTGGTTCTTCTCATAATTTTTGCATCATCAGCAAACATTGAGAGGAATGAATCAATACCCACCGGAAGATCGTTTACATATATTAGAAACAGGATGGGTCCAAGTACTGAGCCCTGTGGGACACCGCTGGTGACATCTCGCCACTCTGACGTCTCCCCATTCACCGTTACTCGCTGTTTTCTGTTGCTTAAGTACTCCCTTATCCACTGGAGCACCTTCCCTTTTACTCCTGCCTGTTGCTCCAACTTTTTTAACAGCCTTTTAAGGGGTACTGTGTCAAAGGCTTTTTGACAGTCCAGGAAAATGCAGTCGGCCCACCCTTCTCTTTCCTGCCTAATTTGTGTTGCCTGGTCATAAAATTCTATTAAACCTGTTGGGCACGATTTACCATCCCTGAACCCATGTTGATGGTGCGTTACAAAGTTATTTCCCTCCAGATGATCTACGAGCCTTTTCCTCACGATCTTCTCCAGCACCTTGCATGGTATACAAGTTAAGGAAATTGGCCTTTAGTTCAGTGCCTTTTGCCTGTCACCCTTCTTGTATATTGGGACCACGTTAGCTGTCTTCCAACTTTCTGGTAAGTCTCCTGTTTCCAGTGACCTGTTATACACCATTGAGAGTGGCACACTTAGTGCTTCTGCACCTTCCTTTAGTATCCATGGTGAGATTCTATCAGGCCCAACAGCCTTTGTCACAACCAGCTCCAGCAGACACCTTTTGACCTCATCACTGGTGAGGTCAAATTCCTCCAAGGTTGTTTGGTTTGCCGCCTCCTCATTTAGTGCAGGGGCTTCTCCTTGTTTTATTGTGAAGACCTCCTGGTATCTCTTGTTGAGTTCTTCACACACTTCCTTCTCATTCTCTGTGTATCTGTTCTCCCCTTCTCGCAGCTTTATCACTTTTTCCTTCACTGCATTTTTCCTCCTGATGTGGCTGTGGAGCAGCTTTGGTTGGGTCATGGCTTTACTCACGATGTCATTTTCAAACTGTCTCTCTGCTTCCCTCCTCACTCTGATGTACTCATTTCTGGCCCTCTGGTATCTCTCCCTGCTCTCTGGTATTCTGTTATTTCTGTAGTTTCTCCATGTTCTTTACGCAGTTGTTTCGCTACCTTACATTCCTGGTTGAACCATGGGTTTTTCTGTTGTTTTTCGTTTTTCTCCTTTTGGACGGGGATAAACCTGTCTACAGCTTCCTGGCACTTTTGGGTGACAAAATCCATCATGACCTGCACATTTTTGTCTCTAAGTTCTGTTTTCCATGGTATTCCCCTGAGGAAGTTTCTCATCTCGTCATATTTTCCTCTTCGGTAATTCAGTCTTTTTCCCTCCAATCCCATCCTTGGATAGGTTATCCCTACCTCCACCAAGTACTCAAAGGTCAGTACACTGTGGTCACTCATTCCTATGGGGGCTTCAACTTTGACTTTCTTTATTTCTGACTCATTCAGGGTGAATATCAAGTCGAGTCTAGCTGGTTCATCATTGCCTCTCATTCTTGTGGGCTCCTTGACATGCTGGCTCAGAAAATTCCTTGTTGCCACTTCCAAGAGTTTAGCGCTCCACGTATCTGCACCACCATGTGGGTCCCCATTCTCCCATTCTATCTTTCCTTGGTTGAAATCACCCATGATTAAGAGTCTTGAGCCATTCCTGCAGGCAACTGAAGCTGCTCTCTCTATTATATTAATGGTTGCCATGTTGTTCCTATCAAACTCCTGTCTAGGTCTTCTGTCATTTAGGGGAGGGTTGTAAATGACTGCCACTATTATCTTAGGTCCACCCATTGTTATAGTTCCTGTTATGTAATCTCTGAATCCATCACAGCCTGGAATTTCCATCTCATCAAAACTCCAGTCCTTCCTTATCAGCAGGGCCACTCCTCCACCTCCTCTCCCTTCCCTCTCTTTCCTTACTATATAGTAGTCCTTTGGAAACACAGCATCTGTTATGACTCCTGACAATTTTGTTTCCGTCAGGCCTATTACATCAGGGTTTTCTTCTTGCGCCCTTTCTGCCAGTTCACTTGCTTTATTGGTAATCCCATCAATGTTTGAGTACATTATCTTGAAGCTCACTTTCTTATATCCAATTTCACCCTCATTCCCCACAAGTGTAGGAAGTTGTTCCATGGTCATTGCTACTTGGGTAGGCTCATTCTCCTGTTAGGTAGTTGCCAGGGGATCAGGGGGAGGTGGAGTGAGGGATGGAGGGCTTAGGTCTCAGGCCTGCTTGGGGCAGGAAGAAGTCCTGGGGGTGAGGGAGCAGGGATTGCTTGGGGGAAAGGGCACGCCCTACTGCGGTGTAGTTGACAGGGGTTAGGGGGGAGGTGGAGTGGGGGATAGAGGGCTTTGGTCTTGCTCAGGCCTGCTTGGGGCAGGAAGAAGACCAGGGCTGGCAAAGCAGGGGATACTTGGGGTAAGGGGAGGGGGAGGATTTGGGTTTCATGATGGGCAATGTGCAGGGGCAAGGAAGGGTTTTTGCTGTGGGATAGGGGGGGGAGGGGCCTATTGGGTGGTGGGCTGGGGTGTTGCATTCCCCCCCCCCCTGGGGTTCCTGGGTTGCTGGATTGGGGTTCCCCACTCCCTTCTGGGATTGCTGGGTTGGAGGCTGAGGTTCCCTGGCTCCCTTGCCTCTCCTTGTGCCTTTTCCTTGCATTTGCTGCCCTTACTATCTCGTCTCTGGTCATGTCCCTCTGAACATATACCTCTTTGTAGTTCCTTGCATACCTCAGTTTGCTCTTCTTTACTAGGATGTCCTCTTTGATGTCCTCGCTCTTGAATACTACCTTGAATACTCTTTTTGTCTATGTTGTACTGGCCAATCCGGAAAAACTGTTCTATGTCTCGTTTAGCCCTTTCCATTCCTATCCTTTAATATCCCTGCCACTGCAACTTTGTCTTTAGTCATCGATTGTGTGTGTGTGTGTATTCACCTATTTGTGCTTGCGGGGGTCGAGCTCTGCTCTTTCGGCCCGCCTCTATCAACTGTTAATCAACTGTAACTATTATTTTTTTTCACTACACACATAGGTTTGCCACCAGACTAGTACCCAAACTGAGGGGTATGAGATACGAGGAGAGACTACAGGAATTAAACCTCATGTCACTGGGAAACAGAAGAGGTAGAGGGGACATGATCACCACATACAAGATTCTCAGAGGAATTGACAGAGAAGATAGAGACAGGATATTCACCACAAGGGGCACCACACTAAGGGACACAAGTGGAAATTGAGTGCCCAAATGAGCCACAGAGACGTTAGAAAGATTTTTTTCAGTGTCAGAGTAGGTGACAAATGGAATGCATTAGGAACTGATGTGGTGGAGGCTGACTCCATACACTGCTTCAAGTGTAGATATGATAGAGCCCAGTAGGCTCAGGAATCTGTACATTAGTAGATTGACAGTTCAGAGGCGGGATCAAAGAGCCAGAGCTCAACCCCGGCAAGCACGACTAGGTAAGTACAACTAGGTAAGTACACACACACACACACACACACACACACACACACACACACACACACACACACACACACACACACAAAACACACACATTCTCTCTCTCTCTCTCTCTCTGCTCTCTCTCTCTTGTTCTCTCTCTCTTGTTCTCTCTCTCTTGCTCTCTCTCTCTGTTCTCTCTCTCTTGTTCTCTCTCTCTTGTTCTCTCTCTCTTGCTCTCTCTTGCTCTCTCTCTTGCTCTCTTTCTCTTGCTCTCTCTCTCTCTTGCTCTCTTGCTCTCTCTAGCTCTCTCTCCCTCTCTTGCTCTCTCTCCCTCTCTTGCTCTCTTGCTCTCTCTCTCTCTCTTGCTCTCTCTCTCTCTCTTACTCTCTCTCTTGACAAAGGGCAAAATGGCAGGAGGACGCAGCAGGGACACAGGAAAAAGCCAGAGTGACCAAACGAAGGAAATGTTAACCCAAGTTCTGGAGGAATTCAGTAGGGAGATGCATGAAATGAGGAGTACAATTAACAACCTTCAAAGTGAGCTGACATCAGCAAGGGAGGAGATCAAATCCCTCACAGAGAAAAATAAAGAGACCGAGCATCAGATTATCATCCAAAGGGAAGGTGGGAATGTTGCATTGTAAGGAAATGCCTCTGTACCTGAAACATTTGCGGACATACTGAAAAAGAACTCAGAAGCAATGGCCACAGTAAGGGAGGTAACCATGCAAGCTGCTACCTCACAGGAAGCAGCAAGTTGCACCACTCAGCTGCTGGAGAGAAAATGAACAGTAGTAGTTGTAGGCATCAAAGAACAGGAAGGATCCAACAGGCAAGAATGGAATAGCAAGGAGAGAGAGGCAGTACATGGGCTACTGAAGGGGTTACATATGGAAAGGGCTGAACAAAACATTGAGAAGGTTTTCACGTTGGGCTGGTACAACAAGGACAGAAACCGACTTGTAAAGGTGGTGTTTACAAACGAAACCACGAAGGAGGACATTCTCGAAAGGATGAGTCGTCTGCAGCATGTTGAGGGATACAAAAAAGTGTTCCTGCAGAGGGACAGGACGAAGGAGGAGAGAGCCATGGCAGCAGAGGAAGGAGGAAGCGCAGGGAGAGAGGAGCAAACCAGGAAATCACAGCCCCCAACACAACAGTCCTAGAGACAAGAGGGGAACCCAAGCCCTGCATCCCAGCAACACCAGAGGGGAGGGCAACACCTCCACCCCCTCTGCATAGAAACCCTCCCTTCCCCTCACCCTACCTGCCCCCAAACCCACCCCATTCTGACCCTGACACCCCTTCCCCATTCCCGTCATGTCCCCCCTCCCACCTTTCCCCCCCCCTTGTCTCCCCTCCTTCTTCATCCCAAACCCTCCCTATCCCTCCTCCCCCCTCACCCCGTATCCTCCATGTCCCCCCTATCTCCTTAACCAACACCCTACCTGTCCCCCCTTCCCTTAAACCCCCACCCCCACCCCAAATTCCTCTCAGACCCCGCAAACCACCTCACAGATCTTCTCACCCACGGAACAGCTTCCCACACCAGCAGAATGCTCGCCAAGAAGGGGACAAGAAAATGAACAGACGAAAGTGAGCTTCAAGGCAATGTACACTAACATAGATGGGATTACAAATAAAACAAGTGAACTCGGAGAATGGGCACTAGAAGAAAACACAGACATAATAGCACTCACAGAAACAAAGCTAACGAAAAGTATAATAAATGAATGCAGTGTTTCCACAGGGCTACTATGTAGTGAGGAAAGAGAGAGAAGGGAGAGGAGGAGGTGATGTAGCTTTGCTACGAAGAGAAGGATGGAGTTTCGAAGAGATGGTAATTCAGAACTGTCAATGTTTCAGTGACTACATATCAGGCACCATAGTAACTGGAGGACAGAAAATTATTAGTAGTCATATATAACCCCCCACCGAATGACAGAAGACCCAGACAAGAATATGATAGAAACAACTTGGCCACCATCAACATAATAGAGAGAGCAGCTTCTGTGGCTAGCAGTAACGGATCCAGACTACTAATCATGGGAGACTTCAACCATGGGAAGATAGATTGTGGGAACAGAGACCCACATGGAGGCCCAGACACATGGACAGCTAAGCTGCTGGATGTAGAAACAAGAAACTTTCTAAGTCAACACGTCAAGGGACCGACAAGAATGAGAGGAGGGGATGAACCAGCCTTGCTTGATCTGATATTTACCCTAAATGAGTTGGATATAAGGGAAGTTAAGTTGGAAGCCCCCTTGCGAATGAGTGATCATAGTGTACTGAGCTTTGATTACCTGGTTGAGCTAGGAATTATCACCCCCCAAAAAAGAACTGGGAAACAAAGGGCTGGTGTACCGAAAGGAAAACTATGAGGAGGTGAATAAATTCATATGGGATATACATTGGGACACAGAACTCAGAACCAAGTCCGTACAAGACATGATGGACTATGTCACCCAAATATGTCAGGAGGCTGTAAACAGATTTGTCCCAGCCCGACAGGAAAAAACAGAGAATCAAAGGAAGAATCCGTGGTTTAATAGGGAATGTATGAGAGCAAAGGAGCTGAACAAAAGGGCATGGAGGAACTTCCGTAATAACAGAACACCAGAAAGTAGAGAGAGATACCAGAGAACCAGGAACGAGTATGTCAGTGTGAGAAGAGCAGCTGAGAAAAGGTATGAAAATGATATAGCTAATAAAGCCAAGACCGAACCAAAGCTTCTACACAGTCACATCAGGAGGTAGACAACAGTGAAGGAACAGGTGATGAAACTTAGTGTGGGCGAGGACAGGTACACAGAGAATGACAAAGAGGTGTGTGAAGAACTCAACAAGAGGTTCCAGAAAGTCTTTACAATAGAACAGGGAGAAGTCACGGCGCTAGGAGAGGTGGCAGCAAAGCAGGTGACCTTGGAAAGGTTCGAAATTACAAGAGATGAAGTCAAGAAGCAGCTATTGGAGCTGGATGTGAGAAAAGCTGTTGGGCCGGACGGAATCTCGCCATGGGTATTGAAAGAGTGTGCAGGAGCACTTTGCTTGCCACTCTCCATAGTGTATAGTAGGTCACTGGAAACGGGAGACCTACCAGTAATATGGAAGACTGCTAATGTAGTACCAATATACAAAAAGGGTGACAGACAAGAGGCACTAAAGTACAGGCCAGTGTCCTTAACTTGTATGCCATGCAAGGTAATGGAGAAGAGTGTGAGAAAAAACCTAGTAACACATCTGGAGAGAAGAGACTTCGTGACAACCCATCAACATGGGTTCAGGGAGGGTAAATCTTGCCTTACAGACTTGATAGAATTCTACGATCAGGTGACAAAGATTAAGCAAGAAAGAGAAGGATGGGCGGACTGCATTTTTTTGGGACTGTCGGAAAGCCTTTGACACAGTACCCCATAAAAGGTTGATGCATAACCTGGAGAAACAGGCAGGAGTAATTGGTAGGGCGCTCCAATGGATAAGGGAGTACCTAACCAATAGGAAGCAGAGAGTTACAGTGAGGGGTGAGACCTCAAATTAGCGTGAAGTCACCAGTAGAGTCTCACTTGGCTCTGTGCATGGACCTATCCTGTTTCTGATATACGTAAATGATCTCACAGAGGGTATAGACTCATTCCTCTCAATGTTTGCTGACGACGCCAAAATTATGAGAAGGATTAAGACAGAGGAGGACAGCAGAGGCTTCAAGAAGACCTGGACAAGCTGCAGGAAAGGTCAAACAAATGGCTGTTAGAGTTTAACCCAAGCAAATGTAATGTAATGAATATAGGGGTAGAAAGCAGGAGACCAGATACACGGTATCATTTGGGAGATGAAATACTTCAAGAGTCAGAGAGAGAGAAAGACCTGGGGGTTGATATCACGCCAGGCCTGTCCCATGACGCTCATATCAAGAGGATAACATCAGCAGCATATGCCAGGTTGGCTAATATAAGAACGGCCTTTAGAAACTTGTGTAAGGAATCTTTCAGAACCTTATATACCACATATGTCAGACCAATCCTGGAGTATGCGGCTCCAGCATGGAGTCCATATCTAGTCAAGCATAAGACTAAACTGGAAAAGGTTCAAAGGTTTGCCAGAAGACTAGTACCCGAGCGGAGAGGTATGAGCTACGAGGAGAGACTACGGGAATTAAACCTCACTTCGTTGAAAGACAGAAGAGTTAGGGGGGACACGATCACCACATTCAAGATTCTCAAGGGAATCGACAGGGTTGATAAAGACAGGCTATATAACACAAGGGGCACACGCACTAGGGGACACAGGTGTAAACTGAATGCCCATATGAGCCACAAAGATATTAGAAAGAACTTTTTTAGTGTCAGAGTGGTTGACAAATGGAATACATTAGGAAGTAATGTGGTGGAAGCTGACTCCATACACAGTTTCACGTGAAGATATGATTTGCGGGGGGTTGAGCATTGGCTCTTTGGTCCCGCCTCTCAACTATCAATCAACTGGTGTACAGATTCCTGAGCCTACTGGGCTCTATCATATCTACATTTAAAACTGTGTATGGAGTCAGCCTCCACCACATCACTGCCTAATGCATTCCATCCGTTAACTGCTCTGACACTGAAAAATTTCCTTCTAACGTCCCTGTGGCTCATGTGAGTACTCAGTTTCCACCTGTGTCCCCTTGTTCGCGTACCACCAGTGTTGAATAGTTTATCCTTGTTTACTCGGTCGATTCCCCTGAGGATTTTGTAGGTTGTGATCATGTCTCCCCTTACTCTTCTGTCTTCCAGGGTCGTAAGGTGCATTTCCCGCAGCCTTTCCTCATAACTCATGCCTCTTAGTTCTGGGACTTGTCTAGTGGCATACCTCTGGACTTTTTCCAGCTTCGTCTTGTGCTTTATAAGGTACGGGCTCCATGCTGGGGCCGCATACTTCAGGATTGGTCTTACATATGTGGTGTACAATATTCTGAATGATTCCTTACACAGGTTCCTGAAGGCTGTTCTGATGTTAGCCAGCCTCGCATATGCCGCAGACGTTATTCTTTTATGTGGGCTTCAGGAGACAGGTTTGGTGTGATATCAACTCCTAGACCTTTCTCTCTGTTCGTTTCATTAAGTACTTCATCTCCTATTCTGTATCCTGTGTCTGGCCTCCTATTTCCACTGCCTAGTGTCATTACTTTGTATTTACTCGGGTTGAACTTCAACAGCCATTTGTTGGACCATTCACTCAGTCTGCATAGGTCATCTTGTAGCCTCCTACTATCGTCCTCAGTTTCAATCCTCCTCATAATTTTTGCATCATCGGCAAACATTGAGAGAAACGATTCTATACCTTCTGGAAGATCATTTACATATATCAGAAACCGTATAGGTCCAAGGAATGACCCTGCGGGACTCCACTTGTAACGTCTCGCAAATCTGAGACCTCACCCCTCACACTGACTCGTTGTGTCCTGTTGCTTAGGTATTCCTTTATCCAATGGAGTACCTTTCCTTTCACAACGGCCTGCATCTCCAGCTTTTCACTAGCCTCATGTGTGGTATTGTATCAAAGGCTTTCTGAGAACCAAAAATATGCAGTCTGCCTACCTTTCTCTTTCTTGCCTTATTTTTGTTCCCTGGTCGTAGAATTCAAGTAACCCTGTGAGGCAGGACCTGCCATCCCTGAACCCATGTTGATGCTGTGCTACAAAGTTCTTTCGCTACAGATGTTCCACTAGCTTTCTTCGCACTATCTTCTCCATCAGCTTGCATGGTATGCTGGTTAGGGACACTAGCCTGTAGTTCAGTGCCTCCTGTCTATCCCTTTTCTTGTATATCGGGACTACGTTAGCTGCTTTCCAAATTTCTGGCAGTTCCCCTGTTGCCAGTGATTTGTTGTACACTATGGAGAGTGGCAGGCACAGTTTTTCTGCTCCTTCCTTTAACATCCAAGGGAGATTGCATCTGGGCCTATAGCCTTTGTCACATCCAACTCTAATAAACACTTCCTTACTTCACGGCTGGTAATTTCAAACTCTTCCAGTGGTCCTGGTTAGCTATTCCCTCTCTTATCTCTGGGATTTCTCCTTGGTCTAAGGTGAAGACCTTCTGGAATTTCTTTTTCAGTTCCTCACACACTTCCTTGTCGTTTGTAGTGAATCCATCCTCCCTATTCTTAATTTCATAACCTGTTCCTTTACTGTTGTTTTTCTTCTGACGTGGCTATGCAGCAATTTAGGCTGAGTCTTTGCCTTGGTTGCTATGTCATTGTATTGTTCTGCCTCTCTTCTCATCTTGACATATTCATTCCTGGCATTCTGATATCTTTCTCTGCTCTCAAGTGTCCTGTTATTCCTATAGTTTCTTCATGCCCTTTTACTTTGCTGCTTAGCTAACCTACATCTCTGATTGAACCATGGGTTTCTTATCTTCATTTCACTCTTTTCCTTTTGGACTGGGACAAACTTGTTTGCTGCGTCCTTGCGCTTCTGCGTGATGTAGTCCATCATGTCTTGTGCCGTCTTTCTCCTGAGCTGTGTGTGTGTGTGTGTGTGTGTGTGTGTACTCACCTAATTGTACTCACCTAATTGTGCTTGCGGGGGTTGAGCTCTAGCTCTTTGGTCCCGCCTCTCAACCGTCAATCAACTGGTGTACAGATTCCTGAGCCTATTGGGCTCTATCATATCTACATTTGAAACTGTGAATGGAGTCAGCCTCCACCACATCACTTCCTAATGCATTCCATTTGCTAACTACTCTGACACTGAAAAAGTTCTTTCTAACGTCTCTGTGGCTCATTTGGGTACTCAGCTTCCACCTGTGTCCCCTTGTTCGCGTCCCACCAGTGTTGAAAAGTTCATCCTTGTTTACCCGGTCGATTCCCCTGAGGATTTTGTAGGTTGTGATCATGTTCCCCCTTACTCTTCTGTCTTCCAGTGTCGTGAGGTGCATTTCCCGCAGCCTTTCCTCATAACTCATGCCTCTTAGTTCTGGGACTAGTCTAGTAGCATACCTTTGGACTTTTTCCAGCTTCGTCTTGTGCTTGACAAGGTACGGGCTCCATGCTGGGGCCGCATACTCCAGGATTGGTCTTACATATGTGGTGTACAAGATTCTGAATGATTCCTTACACAGGTTCCTGACGCCGTTCTGATGTTAGCCAGCCTCGCATATGCCACAGACGTTATTCTCTTTATGTGGCTTCAGGAGACAGGTTTGGTGTGATATCAACTCCTAGATCTTTCTCTCTGTCTGTTTCATTAAGTACTTCATCTCCTATTCTGTATCCTGTGCCTGGCCTCCTGTTTCCACTGCCTAGTTTCATTACTTTGCATTTACTCGGGTTGAACTTCAACAGCCTTTGTTGGACCATTCACTCAGTCTATCCAGGTCATCTTGTAGCCTCCTACTATCATCCTCTGTTTCAATCCTCCTCATAATTTTTGCATCGTCGGCAAACATTGAGAGGAACGAATCTATACCCTCTGGGAGATCATTTACATATACCAGAAACAGTATAGGTCCAAGGACTGACCCCTGCGGGACTCCACTTGTGACGTCTCGCCAATTTGAGACCTCACCCCTCACACAGACTCGTTGTCTCCTGTTGCTTAGGTATTCCTCTATCCACCGGAGTACCTTCCCTCTCACTCCAGCCTGCATCTCCAACTTTCGCACTAGCCTCTTGTGTGGCACTGTATCAAAGGCTTTCTGACAATCCAAAAATATGCAGTCTGCCCACCCTTCTCTTTCTTGCCTTATTTTTGTTGCCTGGTCGTAGAATTCAAGTAACCCTGTGAGGCAGGACCTGCCATCCCTGAACCCATGTTGATGCTGTGTTACAAAGTTCCTTCGCTCCAGATGCTCCACTAGTTTTTTTCGCACAATCTTCTCCATCAGCTTGCATGGTATGCAGGTTAGGGACACTGGCCTGTAGTTCAGTGCCTCCTGTCTATCCCCTTTCTTGTATATCGGGACTACGTTAGCTGCTTTCCAAGTATCTGGCAGTTCCCCTGTTGCCAGTGATTTGTTATACACTATGGAGAGTGGTAGGCTCAGTTCTCTTGCTCCTTCCTTTAGAACCCAAGGGGAGATTCCATCTGGGCCTATAGCCTTCGTCACGTCCAACTCTAGTAAACACTTCCTTACTTCCCACTGGTAATCTCAAACTCTTCCAGTGGTTCCTGGTTAGCTATTCCCTCACTTACCTCTGGAATTTCTCCTTGTTCTAAGGTGAAGACCTCCTGAATTTCTTATTCAATTCCTCACACACTTCTCTTGTCATTTGTAGTGAATCCTTCCGCCCCTATCCTTAATCTCATAACCTGTTCCTTTACTGTTGTTTTTCTCCTAATGTGGCTATGCAACAATTTAGGCTGAGTCTTTGCCTTGCTTGCGATGTCATTTTCGTATTGTCTTTCTGCCTCTCTTCTCATCCTGACATATTCATTCCTGGCATTCTGGTATCTTTCTCTGCTCTCCAGTGTCCTGTTATTCCTATAGTTTCTCCATGCCCTTTTACTTTGCTGCTTAGCTAGCCTACATCTTTGATTAAACCATGGGTTTCTCATCTTCATTTCTCTGTTTTCCTTTTGGACTGGGACAAACTTGTTTGCTGCGTCCTTGCACTTCTGCGTGATGTAAATCCATCATATCTTGGGCCGTCTTTCCCCTGAGCTCTGTTTCCCATGCTATATCTGTTAGGAATTTTCTTATCCCCTCATAGTTTCCCTTTCGGTATGCTAACCTTTTGGTTTCGGTATCCCTCCTCGAGTTCAATAACCCTTCTTCAATCAAGTACTCAAACACCAGTACACTGTGGTCGCTCATTCCTACTGGGTCCTCAAACCGATTTCTCTTATGTCGGAGTCGTTCAGAGTGAAGACTAGGTCGAGTCTCGCTGGTTCGTCATTGCCTCTCATCCTTGTGGGTTCTCCGACATGCTGCGTTAAAAAGTTGCTTGTCACCACCTCCAATAGTTTGGCTCTCCACGTATCCTCGCCTCCATGCGGTTCCTTGTTCTCCCAGTCAATCTTTCCGTGATTGAAGTGATTGTGTGTGTGTGTGTGTGTGTGTGTGTGAGTGTGTGCGTGCTTGTGCGTGTGGACGTGCGTGCTTGTGTGCATGTGCAGGTTACTCAACATTTGTTGACCGTCATTTGTTGATCGCTTCATTTTATGTGTAATAAAGAATTTGCCAGTAGGTAGAGATGAAGCAGGTGATTACCTATTTATATGGACGAGACTAGTGGCGATTGGCTGCAGAAATGAACTCGTCGTACTGTCATTGGCTGCTACACTTGGGTGACTGGCTGTGAACAGGGCATAGTTAGAAAGCGATTGGTTATTGATGCGCATGTCACAGCTTGGGATTGGCAGAAGGTGTACACAAAAATGGTCTTTTGACACCACCTGATTAGGTATGAAAGTGTCGGGTGGTGATTAGCCGTCACGTGGTGACCATGAATGAGACGGATGGTCATTGGCTGCAGTGTAAGTATAATGGAGTGTGATTGGATTGTTCAAGTCCAATAAGAGGATCGTTACCTCTCTCTAACTATGCGGAAATTATACGTCTACCAACAGGATACCGCCAGCATAAATCAGCCATAACAAAAATTTACAGTATGATATTATTCGTAAATATTCACACAAAAATAAAAAAGTTTGTGATTACTCCAAAATACATTAATTCATTAACCAAATTTGTCTTAATTCTTAGAAAAGTCTTAATTCAAATCTTTATTTAATTTATATAAAATTACATGTGTATTATGTAAAATTACATTCTTACATGTGTAAGAAGAGTTGTAGATCAGAATATTCCTTGTTTATCATACTGGTATTTATGCTGTATATTCCTGTATGACTATACATAGTCATGCTGTATATTGATGCATGGCTATGCATAGTCATGCTGTATATTGATGCCTAGTCGTATACTTAATGTTTACACATAGTCGTGTTCTATATTCGTGCATGACTATACATTAATTTTATTATGAACTGAAAACTCCACACCCCAGAAGAGACTCGAATCCAGACAGCCAGGGCTGTCGTTTGCACATGAGGCAAGAATAAGAAAGTTATTCTTTCAAACTCTTAAACTTGTTTGAAAGAACAACTCAGGTACTGGTGAACAACGGATATAGCAACAGGGAAATAAACACCGCTATAAGAAGACACCTGGACCGATGGTACAAGCCTGAACCTAGAACAGAAACCACAACACCTCCAATAAAATTGTATTACAAATCAACTATGCATAGTGAACATAAAAACATAAAAAAACAAAAAATACTTCTCGTATTCATCATCAGATCTAAAAGAAAAAACAGAAATCACAATCAAATAACTGGTAAACAAATAACTCATACTGAATATAATTGCCTGTCAAAGAAAGGAAAATGCTTAAAAAACAAACACTTAAGCGCACTTAAAGTGATCAAAACAAATAAAACTTATTAACTCTCACATATATTAAAACTAATTTAAAATCCATTAAACTACAAGATGAAATTTGTAACTACTAAAACAAACCATTCCATTAAACTTACGTGAAGTGATCAGAAGTGAAACTTGATACCTAACACATAGATACTAAACACTATAACAAATATTTATATAATGACTACAAATCTACAAAAAATGTATGTAAAATACAAACAGAATAAATGACAATTATAAAGTACTAACCAAAATCTTATAAAAACTCAAATATTAAATAAAATTAAATACCAAAAATGTATTATATATCCTAAATAAAAGATTATATTAATGTACAATGTTAAGACTTGAAGTAAGTAAGAAAGGGCAAAGACATGGTAAACTAAACAAAATTAAACTACCAAAATGAAGTATAAATCAAATTACAGGGCCTACTGTGCACTATACAGTGTACAATTGAACAGCTGAAAGGTTGCTATTTAACAGTGGCCGCAGCTCCTTTATATATAAGGATTCCATTACTCTCAAATCTGACTGGCCATTCATACAAGTGTCCAGAATTTTAAAATCAGATTCCAGCAGAGAATGATCAAACTCATAACAATGGTTTCTAATCTCCGAAAATGCTGGTTTAGACAATGGTAATCCAGTCCTAAAAGATAATCCCCGGTGCTCAAGTATCCTAATCTTAAAGTTCCGAATGGAACTCCCGACATATCCAGCATTACAGCTGGAACAATTATACATATACGACATTTGAGCACAAGAGGGTAGGCACTTTATCTTTAAATTTATCTTTCCACTGTAGTAATCCTACACAATGGGTGAAACTTCTTATTTAAGAAATTCCTTATAAAAGTATAAACCATATGCACAGGATACCATTATTTGAAAAAATCAAATTAATTTCATCTTGTAGTTTAATGGATTTTAAATTAGTTGTAATATATGTGACAGTTAACAAGTTTTATTTGTATTGATCACTTTAAGTGCGCTTAAGTGTTTTGTTTTTTAAGCATTTTCCTTTCTTTGATAGGCAATTATATTCAGTATGAGTTCTTTGTTTACCAGTTATTTGATTGTGATTTCTGTTTTTTCTTTTAGATCTGATGATGAACACGAGAAGTAATCGAAACGTTATGTTTTTTAAAGTAAGATTCTGATACAAGATGTTCAGTATATCCCTGGTTTTCCTATTCGTCTTAAATATATATATATACACATATATACATATATATATATATATAATATATATAATATATATATATATATATATATATATATATATATATATATATATAATATATTATATGTATATATATATGTATATATATATATATATATATATATATATATATATATATATATTATATATATATATATATATATATATATATGACACAACTCTCCTAAACACGAGAGTTAAGTATACAACTTTAGAACACTTTCCCACCAGGAGACTCGAACCCTAGCCAGCACAGAAGCCTTCCAGCAACTGGCATAACAGGTACGCCTTAACCCGCTCCACCACCCCGCTCAGACCCTTAAAAGAGATGGTAATTTCGGAGTATTTAAATACCCCAAAGATCAACACCTCCCAGAAGCACCAGAGCAAGTGAGGGTCATTTATACGTTAATTTCATCAAGTCCCTGTTAATATGGGAAGACACAGTGTCTCTGCTTAAGGCACAACTCTCCTAAACACGAGAGTTAAGTATACAACTTTAGAACACTTTCCCACCAGGAGACTCGAACCCTAGCCAGCACAGAAGCCTTCCAGCAACTGGCATAACAGGTACGCCTTAACCCTCTCCACCACCCGCTCAGACCCTTAAAAGAGATGGTAATTTCGGAGTATTTAAATACCCCAAAGATCACACCTCCCAAGAGCACCAGAGCAAGTGAGGGGTCATTTATACGTTAATTTCATCAAGTCCCTGTTAATATGGGAAGACACAGTGTCTCTGCTTAAGGCACAACTCTCCTAAACACGAGAGTTAAGTATACAACTTTAGAACACTTTCCCACCAGGAGACTCGAACCCTAGCCAGCACAGAAGCCTTCCAGCAACTGGCATAACAGGTACGCCTTAACCCGCTCCACCACCCGCTCAGACCCTTAAAAGAGATGGTAATTTCGGAGTATTTAAATACCCCAAAGATCAACACCTCCCAAGAGCACCAGAGCAAGTGAGGGGTCATTTATATGTTAATTTCATCAAGTCCCTGTTAATATGGGAAGACACAGTGTCTCTGCTTAAGGCACAACTCTCCTAAACATGAGAGTTAAGTATACAACTTTAGAACACTTTCCCACCAGGAGACTCGAACCCTAGCAGCACAGAAGCCTTCCAGCAACTGGCATAACAGGTACGCCTTAACCCTCTCCACCACCCGCTCAGACCCTTAAAAGAGATGGTAATTTCGGAGTATTTAAATACCCCAAAGATCAACACCTCCCAAGAGCACCAGAGCAAGTGAGGGTCATTTATACGTTAATTTCATCAAGTCCCTGTTAATATGGGAAGACACAGTGTCTCTGCTTAAGGCACAACTCTCCTAAACACGAGAGTTAAGTATACAACTTTAGAACACTTTCCCACCAGGAGACTCGAACCCTAGCCAGCACAGAAGCCTTCCAGCAACTGGCATAACAGGTACGCCTTAACCCGCTCCACCACCCGCTCAGACCCTTAAAAGAGATGGTAATTTCGGAGTATTTAAATACCCCAAAGATCAACACCTCCCAAGAGCACCAGAGCAAGTGAGGGGTCATTTATACGTTAATTTCATCAAGTTCCTGTTAATATGGAAGACACAGTGTCTCTGCTTAAGGCACAACTCTCCTAAACACGAGAGTTAAGTAACAACTTTAGAACACTTTCCCACCAGGAGACTCGAACCCTAGCCAGCACAGAAGCCTAACTGGCATAACAGGTACGCCTTAACCCGCTCAGACCCTTAAAAGAGATGGTAATTTCGGAGTATTTAAATACCCCAAAGATCAACACCTCCCAAGAGCACCAGAGCAAGTGAGGGGTCATTTATACGTTAATTTCATCAAGTCCCTGTTAATATGGGAAGGCACAGTGTCTCTGCTTAAGGCACAACTCTCCTAAACACGAGAGTTAAGTATACAACTTTAGAACACTTTCCCACCAGGAGACTCGAACCCTAGCCAGCACAGAAGCCTTCCAGCAACTGGCATAACAGGTACGCCTTAACCCGCTCCACCACCCGCTCAGACCCTTAAAAGAGATGGTAATTTCGGAGTATTTAAATACCCCAAAGTAGGTGTTGATCTTTGGGGTATTTAAATACTCCGAAATTACCATCTCTTTTAAGGGTCTGAGCGGGTGGTGGAGCGGGTTAAGGCGTACCTGTTATGCCAGTTGCTGGAAGGCTTCTGTGCTGGCTAGGGTTCGAGTCTCCTGGTGGGAAAGTGTTCTAAAGTTGTATACTTAACTCTCGTGTTTAGGAGAGTTGTGCCTTAAGCAGAGACACTGTGCCTTCCCATATTAACAGGGACTTGATGAAATTAACGTATAAATGACCCCTCACTTGCTCTGGTGCTCTTGGGAGGTGTTGATCTTTGGGGTATTTAAATACTCCGAAATTACCATCTCTTTTAAGGGTCTGAGCGGGTTAAGGCGTACCTGTTATGCCAGTTGCTGGAAGGCTTCTGTGCTGGCTAGGGTTCGAGTCTCCTGGTGGGAAAGTGTTCTAAAGTTGTATACTTAACTCTCGTGTTTAGGAGAGTTGTGCCTTAAGCAGAGACACTGTGTCTTCCCATATTAACAGGGACTTGATGAAATTAACGTATAAATGACCCCTCACTTACTCTGGTGCTCTTGGGAGGTGTTGATCTTTGGAGTATTTAAATACTCCGAAATTACCATCTCTTTTAAGGGTCTGAGCGGGTGGTGGAGCGGGTTAAGGCGTACCTGTTATGCCAGTTGCTGGAAGGCTTCTGTGCTGGCTAGGGTTCGAGTCTCCTGGTGGGAAAGTGTTCTAAAGTTGTATACTTAACTCTCGTGTTTAGGAGAGTTGTGCCTTAAGCAGAGACACTGTGTCTTCCCATATTAACAGGGACTTGATGAAATTAACGTATAAATGACCCCTCACTTGCTCTGGTGCTCTTGGGAGGTGTTGATCTTTGGGGTATTTAAATACTCCGAAATTACCATCTCTTTTAAGGGTCTGAGCGGGTGGTGGAGAGGGTTAAGGCGTACCTGTTATGCCAGTTGCTGGAAGGCTTCTGTGCTGGCTAGGGTTCGAGTCTCCTGGTGGGAAAGTGTTCTAAAGTTGTATACTTAACTCTCGTGTTTAGGAGAGTTGTGCCTTAAGCAGAGACACTGTGTCTTCCCATATTAACAGGGACTTGATGAAATTAACGTATAAATGACCCCTCACTTGCTCTGGTGCTCTTGGGAGGTGTTGATCTTTGGGGTATTTAAATACTCCGAAATTACCATCTCTTTTAAGGGTCTGAGCGGGTGGTGGAGAGGGTTAAGGCGTACCTGTTATGCCAGTTGCTGGAAGGCTTCTGTGCTGGCTAGGGTTCGAGTCTCCTGGTGGGAAAGTGTTCTAAAGTTGTATACTTAACTCTCGTGTTTAGGAGAGTTGTGCCTTAAGCAGAGACACTGTGTCTTCCCATATTAACAGGGACTTGATGAAATTAACGTATAAATGACCCCTCACTTGCTCTGGTGCTCTTGGGAGGTGTTGATCTTTGGGGTATTTAAATACTCCGAAATTACCATCTCTTTTAAGGGTCTGAGCGGGTGGTGGAGAGGGTTAAGGCGTACCTGTTATGCCAGTTGCTGGAAGGCTTCTGTGCTGGCTAGGGTTCGAGTCTCCTGGTGGGAAAGTGTTCTAAAGTTGTATACTTAACTCTCGTGTTTAGGAGAGTTGTGCCTTAAGCAGAGACACTGTGTCTTCCCATATTAACAGGGACTTGATGAAATTAACGTATAAATGACCCCTCACTTGCTCTGGTGCTCTTGGGAGGTGTTGATCTTTGGGGTATTTAAATACTCCGAAATTACCATCTCTTTTAAGGGTCTGAGCGGGTGGTGGAGCGGGTTAAGGCGTACCTGTTATGCCAGTTGCTGGAAGGCTTCTGTGCTGGCTAGGGTTCGAGTCTCCTGGTGGGAAAGTGTTCTAAAGTTGTATACTTAACTCTCGTGTTTAGGAGAGTTGTGTCATATATATATATATATATATATATAATATATATTATATATATATATATATATATATATATATATATATATACATATATATATACATATATATATATATATATATATATATATATATATATATATATATATATATATATATATATATATATATATATATATATATGTATATATATGTGTATATATATATATTTAAGACGAATAGGAAAACCAGGGATATACTGAACATCTTGTATCAGAATCTTACTTTAAAAAACATAACGTTTCGATTACTTCTCGTGTTCATCATCAGATCTAAAAGAAAAAAGAAATCACAATCAAATAACTGGTAAACAAAGAACTCATACTGAATATAATTGCCTATCAAAGAAAGGAAAATGCTTAAAAAACAAAACACTTAAGCGCACTTAAAGTGATCAATACAAATAAAACTTGTTAACTGTCACATATATTACAACTAATTTAAAATCCATTAAACTACAAGATGAAATTAATTTGATTTTTTTCAATAATGGTTATCCTGTGCATATGGTTTATACTTTTATAAGGAATTTCTTAAATAAGAAGTTTCACCCATTGTGTAGGATTACTACAGTGGAAAGATAAATTTAAAGATAAAGTGCCTACCCTCTTGTGCTCAAATGTCGTATATATGTATAATTGTTCCAGCTGTAATGCTGGATATGTCGGGAGTTCCATTCGGAACTTTAAGATTAGGATACTTGAGCACCGGGGATTATCTTTTAGGACTGGATTACCATTGTCTAAACCAGCATTTTCGGAGATTAGAAACCATTGTTATGAGTTTGATCATTCTCTGCTGGAATCTGATTTTAAAATTCTGGACACTTGTATGAATGGCCAGTCAGATTTGAGAGTAATGGAATCCTTATATATAAAGGAGCTGCGGCCACTGTTAAATAGCAACCTTTCAGCTGTTCAATTGTACACTGTATAGTGCACAGTAGGCCCTGTAATTTGATTTATACTTCATTTTGGTAGTTTAATTTTGTTTAGTTTACCATGTCTTTGCCCTTTCTTACTTACTTCAAGTCTTAACATTGTACATTAATATAATCTTTTATTTAGGATATATAATACATTTTTTGGTATTTAATTTTATTTAATATTTGAGTTTTTTATAAGATTTTGGTTAGTACTTTATAATTGTCATTTATTCTGTTTGTATTTTACATACATTTTTTGTAGATTTGTAGTCATTATATAAATATTTGTTATAGTGTTTAGTATCTATGTGTTAGGTATCAAGTTTCACTTCTGATCACTTCACGTAAGTTTAATGGAATGGTTTGTTTTAGTAGTTACAAATTTCATCTTGTAGTTTAATGGATTTTAAATTAGTTTTAATATATGTGAGAGTTAATAAGTTTTATTTGTTTTGATCACTTTAAGTGCGCTTAAGTGTTTTGTTTTTTAAGCATTTTCCTTTCTTTGACAGGCAATTATATTCAGTATGAGTTATTTGTTTACCAGTTATTTGATTGTGATTTCTGTTTTTTTTTTAGATCTGATGATGAATACGAGAAGTATTTTTTGTTTTTTTATGTTTTTATGTTCACTATGCATAGTTGATTTGTAATACAATTTTATTGGAGGTGTTGTGGTTTCTGTTCTAGGTTCAGGTGTACCATCGGTCCAGGTGTCTTCTTATAGCGGTGTTTATTTCCCTGTTGCTATATCCGTTGTTCACCAGTACCTGAGTTGTTCTTTCAAACAAGTTTAAGAGTTTGAAAGAATAACTTTCTTATTCTTGCCTCATGTGCAAACGACAGCCCCTGGCTGTCTGGATTCGAGTCTCTTCTGGGTGTGGAGTTTTCAGTTCATAATAAAATTAATGTATAGTCATGCACGAATATAGAACACGACTATGTGTAAACATTAAGTATACGACTAGGCATCAATACAGCATGACTATGCATAGCCATGCATCATATACAGCATGACTATGTATAGTCATACAGGAATATACAGCATAAATACCAGTATGATAAACAAGGAATATTCTGATCTACAACTCTTTCTTACACATGTAAGAATGTAATTTTACATAATACACATGTAATTTTATATAAATTAAATAAAGATTTGAATTAAGACTTTTTCTAAGAATTAAGACAAATTTGGTTAATGAATTAATGTATTTTGGAGTAATCACAAACTTTTTTATTTTTGTGTGAATATTTACGAATAATATCATACTGTAAATTTTTGTTATGGCTGATTTATGCTGGCGGTATCCTGTTGGTAGACGTATAATTTCCGCATAGTTAGAGAGAGGTAACGATCCTCTTATTGGACTTGAACAATCCAATCACACTCCATTATACTTACACCTGCAGCCAATGACCATCCGTCTCATTCATGGTCACCACGTGACGGCTAATCACCACCCGACACTTTCATACCTAATCAGGTGGTGTCAAAAGACCATTTTTGTGTACACCTTCTGCCAATCCCAAGCTGTGACATGCGCATCAATAACCAATCGCTTTCTAACTATGCCCTGTTCACAGCCAGTCACCCAAGTGTAGCAGCCAATGACAGTACGACGAGTTCATTTCTGCAGCCAATCGCCACTAGTCTCGTCCATATAAATAGGTAATCACCTGCTTCATCTCTACCTACTGGCAAATTCTTTATTACACATAAATGAAGCGATCAACAAATGACCGGTCAACAAATGTTGAGTAACCTGCACATGCACACAAGCACGCACGTCCACACGCACAAGCACGCACACACTCACACACACACACACACACACACACAATCACTTCAATCACGGAAAGATTGACTGGGAGAAACAAGGAACCGCATGGAGGCGAGGATACGTGGAGAGCCAAACTATTGGAGGTGGTGACAAGCAACTTTTTAACGCAGCATGTCGGAGAACCCACAAGGATGAGAGGCAATGACGAACCAGCGAGACTCGACCTAGTCTTCACTCTGAACGACTCCGACCATAAGAGAAATCGGTTTTGAGGACCCAGTAGGAATGAGCGACCACAGTGTACTGGTGTTTGAGTACTTGATTGAAGAAGGGTTATTGAACTCGAGGAGGATACCGAAACCAAAAGGTTAGCATACCGAAAGGGAAACGATGAAGGGGATAAGAAAATTCCTAACAGATATAGCATGGGAAACAGAGCTCAGGGGAAAGACGGCCCAAGATATGATGGATTACATCACGCAGAAGTGCAAGGACGCAGCAAACAAGTTTTGTCCCAGTCCAAAAGGAAAACAGAGAAATGAAGATGAGAAACCCATGGTTTATCAAAGATGTAGGCTAGCTAAGCAGCAAAGTAAAAGGGCATGGAGAAACTATAGGAATAACAGGACACTGGAGAGCAGAGAAAGATACCAGAATGCCAGGAATGATATGTCAGGATGAGAAGAGAGGCAGAAAGACAATACGAAAATGACATCGCAAGCAAGGCAAAGACTCAGCCTAAATTGTTGCATAGCCACATTAGGAGAAAAACAACAGTAAAGGAACAGGTTATGAGATTAAGGATAGGGGCGGAAGGATTCACTACAAATGACAAGGAAGTGTGTGAGGAATTGAATAAGAAATTCCAGGAGGTCTTCACCTTAGAACAAGGAGAAATTCCAGAGGTAAGTGAGGGAATAGCTAACCAGGAACCACTGGAAGAGTTTGAGATTACCAGTGGGGAAGTAAGGAAGTGTTTACTAGAGTTGGACGTGACGAAGGCTATAGGCCCAGATGGAATCTCCCCTTGGGTTCTAAAGGAAGGAGCAAGAGAACTGAGCCTACCACTCTCCATAGTGTATAACAAATCACTGGCAACAGGGGAACTGCCAGATACTTGGAAAGCAGCTAACGTAGTCCCGATATACAAGAAAGGGGATAGACAGGAGGCACTGAACTACAGGCCAGTGTCCCTAACCTGCATACCATGCAAGCTGATGGAGAAGATTGTGCGAAAAAAAACTAGTGGAGCATCTGGAGCGAAGGAACTTTGTAACACAGCATCAACATGGGTTCAGGGATGGCAGGTCCTGCCTCACAGGGTTACTTGAATTCTACGACCAGGCAACAAAAATAAGGCAAGAAAGAGAAGGGTGGGCAGACTGCATATTTTTGGATTGTCAGAAAGCCTTTGATACAGTGCCACACAAGAGGCTAGTGCGAAAGTTGGAGATGCAGGCTGGAGTGAGAGGGAAGGTACTCCGGTGGATAGAGGAATACCTAAGCAACAGGAGACAACGAGTCTGTGTGAGGGGTGAGGTCTCAAATTGGCGAGACGTCACAAGTGGAGTCCCGCAGGGGTCAGTCCTTGGACCTATACTGTTTCTGGTATATGTAAATGATCTCCCAGAGGGTATAGATTCGTTCCTCTCAATGTTTGCCGACGATGCAAAAATTATGAGGAGGATTGAAACAGAGGATGATAGTAGGAGGCTACAAGATGACCTGGATAGACTGAGTGAATGGTCCAACAAATGGCTGTTGAAGTTCAACCGAGTAAATGCAAAGTAATGAAACTAGGCAGTGGAAACAGGAGGCCAGGCACAGGATACAGAATAGGAGATGAAGTACTTAATGAAACAGACAGAGAGAAAGATCTAGGAGTTGATATCACACCAAACCTGTCTCCTGAAGCCCACATAAAGAGAATAACGTCTGCGGCATATGCGAGGCTGGCTAACATCAGAACGGCGTTCAGGAACCTGTGTAAGGAATCATTCAGAATCTTGTACACCACATATGTAAGACCAATCCTGGAGTATGCGGCCCCAGCATGGAGCCCGTACCTTGTCAAGCACAAGACGAAGCTGGAAAAAGTCCAAAGGTATGCTACTAGACTAGTCCAGAACTAAGAGGCATGAGTTATGAGGAAAGGCTGCGGGAAATGCACCTCACGACACTGGAAGACAGAAGAGTAAGGGGGACATGATCACAAACCTACAAAATCCTCAGGGGAATCGACCGGGTAAACAAGGATGAACTTTTCAACACTGGTGGGACGCGAACAAGGGGACACAGGTGGAAGCTGAGTACCCAAATGAGCCACAGAGACGTTAGAAAGAACTTTTTCAGTGTCAGAGTAGTTAGCAAATGGAATGCATTAGGAAGTGATGTGGTGGAGGCTGACTCCATTCACAGTTTCAAATGTAGATATGATAGAGCCCAATAGGCTCAGGAATCTGTACACCAGTTGATTGACGGTTGAGAGGCGGGACCAAAGAGCTAGAGCTCAACCCCCGCAAGCACAATTAGGTGAGTACAATTAGGTGAGTACACACACACACACACACACACACACACAGCTCAGGAGAAAGACGGCACAAGACATGATGGACTACATCACGCAGAAGCGCAAGGACGCAGCAAACAAGTTTGTCCCAGTCCAAAAGGAAAAGAGTGAAATGAAGATAGAAACCCATGGTTCAATCAGAGATGTAGGTTAGCTAAGCAGCAAAGTAAAAGGGCATGAAGAAACTATAGGAATAACAGGACACTTGAGAGCAGAGAAAGATATCAGAATGCCAGGAATGAATATGTCAAGATGAGAAGAGAGGCAGAAAGACAATACGAAAATGACATAGCAACCAAGGCAAAGACTCAGCCTAAATTGCTGCATAGCCACGTCAGAAGAAAAACAACAGTAAAGGAACAGGTTATGAAATTAAGAATAGGGAAGGATGGATTCACTACAAACGACAAGGAAGTGTGTGAGGAACTGAAAAGAAATTCCAGAAGGTCTTCACCTTAGACCAAGGAGAAATCCCAGAGATAAGAGAGGGAATAGCTAACCAGGAACCACTGGAAGAGTTTGAAATTACCAGCCGTGAAGTAAGGAAGTGTTTATTAGAGTTGGATGTGACAAAGGCTATAGGCCCAGATGCAATCTCCCCTTGGATGTTAAAGGAAGGAGCAGAAAAACTGTGCCTGCCACTCTCCATAGTGTACAACAAATCACTGGCAACAGGGGAACTGCCAGAAATTTGGAAAGCAGCTAACGTAGTCCCGATATACAAGAAAAGGGATAGACAGGAGGCACTGAACTACAGGCTAGTGTCCCTAACCAGCATACCATGCAAGCTGATGGAGAAGATAGTGCGAAGAAAGCTAGTGGAACATCTGTAGCGAAAGAACTTTGTAGCACAGCATCAACATGGGTTCAGGGATGGCAGGTCCTGCCTCACAGGGTTACTTGAATTCTACGACCAGGGAACAAAAATAAGGCAAGAAAGAGAAAGGTAGGCAGACTGCATATTTTTTGGTTCTCAGAAAGCCTTTGATACAATACCACACATGAGGCTAGTGAAAAAGCTGGAGATGCAGGCCGTTGTGAAAGGAAAGGTACTCCATTGGATAAAGGAATACCTAAGCAACAGGACACAACGAGTCAGTGTGAGGGGTGAGGTCTCAGATTTGCGAGACGTTACAAGTGGAGTCCCGCAGGGGTCATTCCTTGGACCTATACGGTTTCTGATATATGTAAATGATCTTCCAGAAGGTATAGAATCGTTTCTCTCAATGTTTGCCGATGATGCAAAAATTATGAGGAGGATTGAAACTGAGGACGATAGTAGGAGGCTACAAGATGACCTATGCAGACTGAGTGAATGGTCCAACAAATGGCTGTTGAAGTTCAACCCGAGTAAATACAAAGTAAATGACACTAGGCAGTGGAAATAGGAGGCCAGACACAGGATACAGAATAGGAGGATGAAGTACTTAATGAAACGAACAGAGAGAAAGGTCTAGGAGTTGATATCACACCAAACCTGTCTCCTGAAGCCCACATAAAAGAATAACGTCTCTGCGGCATATGCCGAGGCTGGCTAACATCAGAACAGCCTTCAGGAACCTGTGTAAGGGAATCATTCAGAATATTGTACACCACATATGTAAGACCAATCCTGAAGTATGCGGCCCCAGCATGGAGCCCGTACCTTATAAAGCACAAGACGAAGCTGGAAAAAGTCCAGAGGTATGCCACTAGAACAAGTCCCAGAACTAAGAGGCATGAGTTATGAGGAAAGGCTGCGGGAAATGCACCTTACGACCCTGGAAGACAGAAGAGTAAGGGGAGACATGATCACAACCTACAAAATCCTCAGGGGAATCGACCGAGTAAACAAGGATAAACTATTCAACACTGGTGGTACGCGAACAAGGGGACACAGGTGGAAACTGAGTACTCACATGAGCCACAGGGACGTTAGAAGGAAATTTTTCAGTGTCAGAGCAGTTAACGGATGGAATGCATTAGGCAGTGATGTGGTGGAGGCTGACTCCATACACAGTTTTAAATGTAGATATGATAGAGCCCAGTAGGCTCAGGAATCTGTACACCAGTTGATTGATAGTTGAGAGGCGGGGACCAAAGAGCCAATGCTCAACCCCCCGCAAATCATATCTTCACGTGAAACTGTGTATGGAGTCAGCTTCCACCACATTACTTCCTAATGTATTCCATTTGTCAACCACTCTGACACTAAAAAAGTTCTTTCTAATATCTTTGTGGCTCATATGGGCATTCAGTTTACACCTGTGTCCCCTAGTGCGTGTGCCCCTTGTGTTATATAGCCTGTCTTTATCAACCCTGTCGATTCCCTTGAGAATCTTGAATGTGGTGATCGTGTCCCCCCTAACTCTTCTGTCTTTCAACGAAGTGAGGTTTAATTCCCGTAGTCTCTCCTCGTAGCTCATACCTCTCCGCTCGGGTACTAGTCTTCTGGCAAACCTTTGAACCTTTTCCAGTTTAGTCTTATGCTTGACTAGATATGGACTCCATGCTGGAGCCGCATACTCCAGGATTGGTCTGACATATGTGGTATATAAGGTTCTGAAAGATTCCTTACACAAGTTTCTAAAGGCCGTTCTTATATTAGCCAACCTGGCATATGCTGCTGATGTTATCCTCTTGATATGAGCGTCATGGGACAGGCCTGGCGTGATATCAACCCCCAGGTCTTTCTCTCTCTCTGACTCTTGAAGTATTTCATCTCCCAAATGATACCGTGTATCTGGTCTCCTGCTTTCTACCCCTATATTCATTACATTACATTTGCTTGGGTTAAACTCTAACAGCCATTTGTTTGACCTTTCCTGCAGCTTGTCCAGGTCTTCTTGAAGCCTCTGCTGTCCTCCTCTGTCTTAATCCTTCTCATAATTTTGGCGTCGTCAGCAAACATTGAGAGGAATGAGTCTATACCCTCTGTGAGATCATTTACGTATATCAGAAACAGGATAGGTCCATGCACAGAGCCAAGTGAGACTCTACTGGTGACTTCACGCTAATTTGAGGTCTCACCCCTCACTGTAACTCTCTGCTTCCTATTGGTTAGGTACTCCCTTATCCATTGGAGCGCCCTACCAATTACTCCTGCCTGTTTTCTCCAGGTTATGCATCAACCTTTTATGGGGTACTGTGTCAAAGGCTTTCCGACAGTCCCAAAAAAATGCAGTCCGCCCATCCTTCTCTTTCTTGCTTAATCTTTGTCACCTGATCGTAGAATTCTATCAAGTCTGTAAGGCAAGATTTACCCTCCCTGAACCCATGTTGATGGGTTGTCACGAAGTCTCTTCTCTCCAGATGTGTTACTAGGTTTTTTCTCACACTCTTCTCCATTACCTTGCATGGCATACAAGTTAAGGACACTGGCCTGTACTTTAGTGCCTCTTGTCTGTCACCCTTTTTGTATATTGGTACTACATTAGCAGTCTTCCATATTACTGGTAGGTCTCCCGTTTCCAGTGACCTACTATACACTATGGAGAGTGGCAAGCAAAGTGCTCCTGCACACTCTTTCAATACCCATGGCGAGATTCCGTCCGGCCCAACAGCTTTTCTCACATCCAGCTCCAATAGCTGCTTCTTGACTTCATCTCTTGTAATTTCGAACCTTTCCAAGGTCACCTGCTTTGCTGCCACCTCTCCTAGCGCCGTGACTTCTCCCTGTTCTATTGTAAAGACTTTCTGGAACCTCTTGTTGAGTTCTTCACACACCTCTTTGTCATTCTCTGTGTACCTGTCCTCGCCCACACTAAGTTTCATCACCTGTTCCTTCACTGTTGTCTACCTCCTGATGTGACTGTGTAGAAGCTTTGGTTCGGTCTTGGCTTTATTAGCTATATCATTTTCATACCTTTTCTCAGCTGCTCTTCTCACACTGACATACTCGTTCCTGGTTCTCTGGTATCTCTCTCTACTTTCTGGTGTTCTGTTATTACGGAAGTTCCTCCATGCCCTTTTGTTCAGCTCCTTTGCTCTCATACATTCCCTATTAAACCACGGATTCTTCCTTTGATTCTCTGTTTTTTCCTGTCGGGCTGGGACAAATCTGTTTACAGCCTCCTGACATATTTGGGTGACATAGTCCATCATGTCTTGTACGGACTTGGTTCTGAGTTCTGTGTCCCAATGTATATCCCATATGAATTTATTCACCTCCTCATAGTTTTCCTTTCGGTACACCAGCCCTTTGTTTCCCAGTTCTTTTTTGGGGGGTGATAATTCCTAGCTCAACCAGGTAATCAAAGCTCAGTACACTATGATCACTCATTCGCAAGGGGGCTTCCAACTTAACTTCCCTTATATCCAACTCATTTAGGGTAAATATCAGATCAAGCAAGGCTGGTTCATCCCCTCCTCTCATTCTTGTCGGTCCCTTGACGTGTTGACTTAGAAAGTTTCTTGTTTCTACATCCAGCAGCTTAGCTGTCCATGTGTCTGGGCCTCCATGTGGGTCTCTGTTCCCACAATCTATCTTCCCATGGTTGAAGTCTCCCATGATTAGTAGTCTGGATCCGTTACTGCTAGCCACAGAAGCTGCTCTCTCTATTATGTTGATGGTGGCCAAGTTGTTTCTATCATATTCTTGTCTGGGTCTTCTGTCATTCGGTGGGGGGTTATATATGACTACTACTATAATTTTCTGTCCTCCAGTTACTATGGTGCCTGATATGTAGTCACTGAAACATTGACAGTTCTGAATTACCATCTCTTCGAAACTCCATCCTTCTCTTCGTAGCAAAGCTACATCACCTCCTCCTCTCCCTTCTCTCTCTTTCCTCACTACATAGTAGCCCTGTGGAAACACTGCATTCATTTATTATACTTTTCGTTAGCTTTGTTTCTGTGAGTGCTATTATGTCTGTGTTTTCTTCTAGTGCCCATTCTCCGAGTTCACTTGTTTTATTTGTAATCCCATCTATGTTAGTGTACATTGCCTTGAAGCTCACTTTCGTCTGTTCATTTTCTTGTCCCCTTCTTGGCGAGCATTCTGCTGGTGTGGGAAGCTGTTCCGTGGGTGAGAAGATCTGTGAGGTGGTTTGCGGGGTCTGAGAGGAATTTGGGGTGGGGGTGGGGGTTTAAGGGAAGGGGGGACAGGTAGGGTGTTGGTTAAGGAGATAGGGGGGACATGGAGGATACGGGGTGAGGGGGGAGGAGGGATAGGGAGGGTTTGGGATGAAGAAGGAGGGGAGACAAGGGGGGGGGGAAAGGTGGGAGGGGGGACATGACGGGAATGGGGAAGGGGTGTCAGGGTCAGAATGGGGTGGGTTTGGGGGCAGGTAGGGTGAGGGGAAGGGAGGGTTTCTATGCAGAGGGGGTGGAGGTGTTGCCCTCCCCTCTGGTGTTGCTGGGATGCAGGGCTTGGGTTCCCCTCTTGTCTCTAGGACTGTTGTGTTGGGGGCTGTGATTTCCTGGTTTGCTCCTCTCTCCCTGCGCTTCCTCCTTCCTCTGCTGCCATGGCTCTCTCCTCCTTCGTCCTGTCCCTCTGCAGGAACACTTTTTTGTATCCCTCAACATGCTGCAGACGACTCATCCTTTCGAGAATGTCCTCCTTCGTGGTTTCGTTTGTAAACACCACCTTTACAAGTCGGTTTCTGTCCTTGTTGTACCAGCCCAACGTGAAAACCTTCTCAATGTTTTGTTCAGCCCTTTCCATATGTAACCCCTTCAGTAGCCCATGTACTGCCTCTCTCTCCTTGCTATTCCATTCTTGCCTGTTGGATCCTTCCTGTTCTTTGATGCCTACAACTACTACTGTTCATTTTCTCTCCAGCAGCTGAGTGGTGCAACTTGCTGCTTCCTGTGAGGTAGCAGCTTGCATGGTTACCTCCCTTACTGTGGCCATTGCTTCTGAGTTCTTTTTCAGTATGTCCGCAAATGTTTCAGGTACAGAGGCATTTCCTTACAATGCAACATTCCCACCTTCCCTTTGGATGATAATCTGATGCTCGGTCTCTTTATTTTTCTCTGTGAGGGATTTGATCTCCTCCCTTGCTGATGTCAGCTCACTTTGAAGGTTGTTAATTGTACTCCTCATTTCATGCATCTCCCTACTGAATTCCTCCAGAACTTGGGTTAACATTTCCTTCGTTTGGTCACTCTGGCTTTTTCCTGTGTCCCTGCTGCGTCCTCCTGCCATTTTGCCCTTTGTCAAGAGAGAGAGTAAGAGAGAGAGAGAGAGCAAGAGAGAGAGAGAGAGAGCAAGAGAGCAAGAGAGGGAGAGAGAGCAAGAGAGGGAGAGAGAGCTAGAGAGAGCAAGAGAGCAAGAGAGAGAGAGAGCAAGAGAAAGAGAGCAAGAGAGAGAGCAAGAGAGAGCAAGAGAGAGAGAACAAGAGAGAGAGAACAAGAGAGAGAGAACAAGAGAGAGAGAGCAAGAGAGAGAGAACAAGAGAGAGAGAACAAGAGAGAGAGAGCAAGAGAGAGAGAGAGAGAGAGAATGTGTGTGTTTGTGTGTGTGTGTGTGTGTGTGTGTGTGTGTGTGTGTGTGTGTGTGTGTGTGTGTGTGTGTGTGTGTGTGTGTACTTACCTAGTTGTACTTACCTAGTCGTGCTTGCCGGGGTTGAGCTCTGGCTCTTTGATCCCGCCTCTGAACTGTCAATCTACTAATGTACAGATTCCTGAGCCTACTGGGCTCTATCATATCTACACTTGAAGCAGTGTATGGAGTCAGCCTCCACCACATCAGTTCCTAATGCATTCCATTTGTCACCTACTCTGACACTGAAAAAAATCTTTCTAACGTCTCTGTGGCTCATTTGGGCACTCAATTTCCACTTGTGTCCCTTAGTGTGTGTGCCCCTTGTGGTGAATATCCTGTCTCTATCTTCTCTGTCAATTCCTCTGAGAATCTTGTATGTGGTGATCATGTCCCCTCTACCTCTTCTGTTTCCCAGTGACATGAGGTTTAATTCCTGTAGTCTCTCCTCGTATCTCATACCCCTCAGTTTGGGTACTAGTCTGGTGGCAAACCTATGTGTGTAGTGAAAAAAAATAATAGTTACAGTTGATTAACAGTTGATAGAGGCGGGCCGAAAGAGCAGAGCTCGACCCCCGCAAGCACAAATAGGTGAATACACACACACACACAATCGATGACTAAAGACAAAGTTGCAGTGGCAGGGATATTAAAGGAGATAGGAATGGAAAGGGCTAAACGAGACATAGAACAGTTTTTCCGGATTGGCCAGTACAACATAGACAAAAAGAGTATTCAAGGTAGTATTCAAGAGCGAGGACATCAAAGAGGACATCCTAGTAAAGAAGAGCAAACTGAGGTATGCAAGGAACTACAAAGAGGTATATGTTCAGAGGGACATGACCAGAGACGAGATAGTAAGGGCAGCAAATGCAAGGAAAAGGCACAAGGAGAGGCAAGGGAGCCAGGGAACCTCAGCCTCCAACCCAGCAATCCCAGAAGGGAGTGGGGAACCCCAATCCAGCAACCCAGGAACCCCAGGGGGGGGGGGGAATGCAACACCCCAGCCCACCACCCAATAGGCCCCTCCCCCCCCTATCCCACAGCAAAAACCCTTCCTTGCCCCTGCACATTGCCCATCATGAAACCCAAATCCTCCCCCTCCCCTTACCCCAAGTATCCCCTGCTTTGCCAGCCCTGGTCTTCTTCCTGCCCCAAGCAGGCCTGAGCAAGACCAAAGCCCTCTATCCCCCACTCCACCTCCCCCCTAACCCCTGTCAACTACACCGCAGTAGGGCGTGCCCTTTCCCCCAAGCAATCCCTGCTCCCTCACCCCCAGGACTTCTTCCTGCCCCAAGCAGGCCTGAGACCTAAGCCCTCCATCCCTCACTCCACCTCCCCCTGATCCCCTGGCAACTACCTAACAGGAGAATGAGCCTACCCAAGTAGCAATGACCATGGAACAACTTCCTACACTTGTGGGGAATGAGGGTGAAATTGGATATAAGAAAGTGAGCTTCAAGATAATGTACTCAAACATTGATGGGATTACCAATAAAGCAAGTGAACTGGCAGAAAGGGCGCAAGAAGAAAACCCTGATGTAATAGGCCTGACGGAAACAAAATTGTCAGGAGTCATAACAGATGCTGTGTTTCCAAAGGACTACTATATAGTAAGGAAAGAGAGGGAAGGGAGAGGAGGTGGAGGAGTGGCCCTGCTGATAAGGAAGGACTGGAGTTTTGATGAGATGGAAATTCCAGGCTGTGATGGATTCAGAGATTACATAACAGGAACTATAACAATGGGTGGACCTAAGATAATAGTGGCAGTCATTTACAACCCTCCCCTAAATGACAGAAGACCTAGACAGGAGTTTGATAGGAACAACATGGCAACCATTAATATAATAGAGAGAGCAGCTTCAGTTGCCTGCAGGAATGGCTCAAGACTCTTAATCATGGGTGATTTCAACCAAGGAAAGATAGAATGGGAGAATGGGGACCCACATGGTGGTGCAGATACGTGGAGCGCTAAACTCTTGGAAGTGGCAACAAGGAATTTTCTGAGCCAGCATGTCAAGGAGCCCACAAGAATGAGAGGCAATGATGAACCAGCTAGACTCGACTTGATATTCACCCTGAATGAGTCAGAAATAAAGAAAGTCAAAGTTGAAGCCCCCATAGGAATGAGTGACCACAGTGTACTGACCTTTGAGTACTTGGTGGAGGTAGGGATAACCTATCCAAGGATGGGATTGGAGGGAAAAAGACTGAATTACCGAAGAGGAAAATATGACGAGATGAGAAACTTCCTCAGGGGAATACCATGGAAAACAGAACTTAGAGACAAAAATGTGCAGGTCATGATGGATTTTGTCACCCAAAAGTGCCAGGAAGCTGTAGACAGGTTTATCCCCGTCCAAAAGGAGAAAAACGAAAAACAACAGAAAAAACCCATGGTTCAACCAGGAATGTAAGGTAGCGAAACAACTGCGTAAAGAACATGGAGAAACTACAGAAATAACAGAATACCAGAGAGCAGGGAGAGATACCAGAGGGCCAGAAATGAGTACATCAGAGTGAGGAGGGAAGCAGAGAGACAGTTTGAAAATGACATCGTGAGTAAAGCCATGACCCAACCAAAGCTGCTCCACAGCCACATCAGGAGGAAAAATGCAGTGAAGGAAAAAGTGATAAAGCTGCGAGAAGGGGAGAACAGATACACAGAGAATGAGAAGGAAGTGTGTGAAGAACTCAACAAGAGATACCAGGAGGTCTTCACAATAAAACAAGGAGAAGCCCCTGCACTAAATGAGGAGGCGGCAAACCAAACAACCTTGGAGGAATTTGACCTCACCAGTGATGAGGTCAAAAGGTGTCTGCTGGAGCTGGTTGTGACAAAGGCTGTTGGGCCTGATAGAATCTCACCATGGATACTAAAGGAAGGTGCAGAAGCACTAAGTGTGCCACTCTCAATGGTGTATAACAGGTCACTGGAAACAGGAGACTTACCAGAAAGTTGGAAGACAGCTAACGTGGTCCCAATATACAAGAAGGGTGACAGGCAAAAGGCACTGAACTAAAGGCCAATTTCCTTAACTTGTATACCATGCAAGGTGCTGGAGAAGATCGTGAGGAAAAGGCTCGTAGATCATCTGGAGGGAAATAACTTTGTAACGCACCATCAACATGGGTTCAGGGATGGTAAATCGTGCCCAACAGGTTTAATAGAATTTTATGACCAGGCAACACAAATTAGGCAGGAAAGAGAAGGGTGGGCCGACTGCATTTTCCTGGACTGTCAAAAAGCCTTTGACACAGTACCCCTTAAAAGGCTGTTAAAAAAGTTGGAGCAACAGGCAGGAGTAAAAGGGAAGGTGCTCCAGTGGATAAGGGAGTACTTAAGCAACAGAAAACAGCGAGTAACGGTGAATGGGGAGACGTCAGAGTGGCGAGATGTCACCAGCGGTGTCCCACAGGGCTCAGTACTTGGACCCATCCTGTTTCTAATATATGTAAACGATCTTCCGGTGGGTATTGATTCATTCCTCTCAATGTTTGCTGATGATGCAAAAATTATGAGAAGAACCAAGACGGTTGAAGATAGACAGAGACTACAGGATGACCTGGATAAACTGAGGAAGGGTCTAGAAAATGGCTGCTAAAGTTCAACTCAGGAAAGTGTAAGGTGATGAAATTAGGCGAAGGGAGCAGGAGGCTGAACACAAGGAATCATCTGGGAGGAGAAACCCGGCAAGAGTCAAATAGAGAGAAAGATCTGGGGGTTGATATCACACCGAACATGCCTCCAGAGGCCCACATCAAAAGAATATCATCAGCGGCATATGCTAGACTGGCGAACATAAGAACTGCCTTTAGAAACTTGTGAAAGGAATCTTTCAGAACCCTGTATACCACTTATGTAAGACGAATCCTGGAGTATGCAGCTCCAGCCCGGAGTCCATACCTAGTTAAACACAAGACAAAGCTAAAGAAGATTAAGCGGTATGCCACCAGGCTCGTCCCAGAACTGAGAGGAATGAGCTACGAGGAAAGGCTAAAGGAGCTGAACCTCACATCCCTGGATAACAGAAGAGTAAGGGGAGACATGATAACCACCTACAAAATTCTCAGGGGAATTGACAGGGTGGACAAAGACAAACTCTTCAGCACGGGTGGAACACGAACAAGGGGACACAGGTGGAAAGGGCACCCAGATGGGCCACAGAGACGTTAGAAAGAATTTTTCAGTGTCAGAGTAGTTAATAAATGAAATGCACTAGGAAGTGATGTGGTGGAGGCTGTCTCTATACACAGTTTCTAATGTAGATATGATAGAGCCCAGTAGGCTCAGGAATCTGTACACCAGTTGATTGACAGTTGAGAGGCGGGACAAAAGAGCCAAAGCTCAACCCCCGCAAGCACAATTAGGTAAGTGCAATTAGGTAAGTACACACACACACACACACATACACACACACACACACACACACACACACACACACACACACACACACACACACACACACACACACACACACACACACACACACACACACACACACACAATCTTCTCTAATTAGCTTTGCTAATAAGAGAAGGTTGGAGTTTTGAAGAGATGGTAATTCAGAACTGTGAATGTTTCAGTGACTATATATCAGGCACTATAGCAACTGGAGGACAGAAAATTATAGTACTAGTCGTATATAACCCCCCACCAAACGACAGAAGTCCCAGACAGGAATATGATGTGGCTAGTAGGAACGGATCCAGACTTCTAATCATGGGAAACTTCAACCATGGGAAGATAGATTGGGGGAACAGAGACCCACATGGAGGACCAGACACATGGATAGCTAAGCTACTGGATGTGGCAACAAGAAACTTTCTAAGTCAACACGTCAAGGGACCGACAAGAATGAGAGGAGGGGATAAAACCAGCCTTGCTTGATGTGATATTTACCCTAAATGAGTCGGATATAAGGGAAGTAAAGTGTCAAGCCCCCCTTGGGAATGAGTGATCATAGTGTATTGAGCTTTGAGTACCTGGTTGAGCTAGGAATTATCACCCCAAAAAAAAGAACTGGGAAACAAAGGGCTGGCGTACCGAAAGGGAAACTATGAGGTGATGAATAAATTCCTAAGGGATATACATTGGGACACAGAACTCAGAACCAAGTCCGTACAAGACATGATGGACTATGTCACCCAAAAGTGTCAGGAGGCTGTAAGCAGGTTTGTCCCAGCCCGACAGGAAAAAACAGTGAAGCAAAAGAAGAATCCGTGGTTTAATAGGGAATGTATGAAAGCAAAGGAGCTGAACAAAAGGGCATGGAGGAACTCCCGTAATAACACAACACCAGCAAGTAGAGAGAGATACCAGAGAACCAGGAACGAGTATGTTAGTGTGAGAAGAGCAGCTGAGAAAAGGTATGAAAATGATATAGCTAATAAAGCCTTGACTGAACCAAAGCTACTACACAGTCACATCAGGAAAAAGACAACATTGAAGGAACAGGTGACGAAACTTAAGGTGGGCGAGGACAGGTACACAGAGAATGACAAAGAGGTGTGTGAAGAAATCAACAAAAGGTTCCAGGAAGTCTTTACAATAGAACAGGGAGAAGTTATGGCGCTAGGAGAGGTGGCAGCAAACCAAGTGACCTTGGAAAGGTTCGAAATTACAAGAGATGTGGTCAAGAAGCACCAATTGGAGCTGGATGTGAGAAAAGCTGTTGGGCCGGACGGAATCTCACTATGGGTATTGAAAGAGTGTGCAGGAGCACTTTGCTTGCCACTCTCTATAGTGTATAGTTGGTCACTGGAAACGGGAGACCTACCAGAATTATGGAAGACTGCTAATGTAGTACCAATATACAAAAAGAGTGACAGACAAGAGGCACTGAACTACAGGCCAGTGTCCTTAACTTGTATACCATGCAAGGTGATGGAGAAGATTGTGAGAAAAAACCTAGTAACACATCTGGAGAGAAGAGACTTCATGACAACCCATCAACATGGGTTCAGGGAGGGTAAATCTTGCCTTACAGGCTTGATAGAATTCTACGATCAGGTGACAAAGTTTAAGCAAGAAAGAAAAGGATGGGCGGACTGCATTTTTTTGGTTTGTCGGAAAGCCTTTGACACAGTACCCCATAAAAGGTTGATGCATAAGCTGGAGAAACAGGTAGGAGTAATTGGTAGGGCGCTCCATTGGATAAGGGAGTACCTAAGCAGAGCGTTACAGTGAGAGGTGAGACCTCAGAATAGCGTGAAGTCACCAGTGGAGTCCCACAGGGCTCTGTACTTGGACCTATCCTGTTTCTGATATACGTAAATGATATCCCAGAGGGTATAGATTCATTCCTCTCAATGTTTGCTGACGGCGACAAAATTATGAGAAGATTAAGACAGGAGGACAGCTTGAGGCTTCAAGAAGACCTGGACAAGCTGCAGGAATGGTCGAACAAATGGCTGTTAGAGTTTAACCCAAGCAAATGTAATGTAATGAAGATAGGGGGTAGGAAGCAGGAGACCAGATACAAGGTATCATTTGGGAGATGAAATACTTCAAGAGTTATAGACAGAGAGAAACCTGGGGGGTTAATATCACGCCAGACCTATCTTCTGAAGCTCATATCAAGAGGATAACATCAGCAGGATATGCCAGGTTAGCTAACATAAGAACGAACTTTAGAAACTTGTGTAAGGAATCTTTCAGAACATTATATACCACATATGTCAGACCAATCCTGGAGTATGCGGCTCCAGCATGGATTCCATATCTAGTCAAGCATAAGACTAAACTGGAAAAGGTTCAAAGGTTTACCACCAGACTAGTACCCGAGCTGAGAGGTATGCGCTACGAGGAGAGACTACGGGAATTAAACCTCACTTCGTTGAAAGACAGAAGAGTTAGGGGGGACATGATCACCACATTCAAGATTCTCAAGAGAATCGATAGGGTAGATAAAGACAGGCTATTTAACGCAAGGAGCACACGCACTAGGGGACACAGGTGAAAACTCAGTGACCAAATGAGCCACAGAGATTTTAGAAAAAACTTGTTTAGTGTCAGAGTGGTTGACAAATGGAATGCATTAGGAAGTAATGGGGTGGAGGCAGACTCCATACACAGTTTCAAGTGTAGTTATGATAGAGCCCAATAGGCTCAGGAACCTTTACACCAGTTGATTGACGGTTGAGAGGCGGGTCCAAAGAGCCAGAGCCCAACCCCCGCAAGCACAACTAGGTGAGTACACACACACACAAACTTGTGTTGTGACCATCTTGTTGGGTGGACGTTGGTCGGGAGCTCCTGGTTCATTAGTGAAGTGGGAGGTGTAATCAGGCTACTTCGAAGTGGAAAAGTGTATACATGTGAATGAAAAAACTTGGGTTTTGACTAAAGCCATAAGGTAGTGAAGAAAAACAGTATAAGTAGCGTCATTGAAATTAGGTGTTGAAGTACTGTGGCAGTGTGCAGGGTGGAGCAGACCTCACCGACCTCTGACCATGACCTTACCCCCGGCGGCAACCCTCCCAACACCACGTAGGGAGACGCTTGGAGATTCACTCACCTATTGTGTTAGCAGGTTGGTAAGGTACTTGGAACCCCTGTGGGTAAGGTTGGATTATAGCAATGACTAGGTCAGGAACGGCGTCTAGGTCCAACAGTATTATGATTGAAAAAGAGGATATGTTTGTGGAGAAGATGGTTGGGAAATTTGTAGAGAAGAGGGATGTTGGGATAGATGGTCTAATCCAAGAGATTGAAAGTTATATCTATAATAAGATACAGGACGAGGTTCAAAGACACAAACAAGAATTTATGGATTATATTCAAGAGGAGATCAAGAAGAGCAGGGTAGAATGAAATGGAGAAATAACTAGGCTTACAAATGAATTTGGCAGGAATAAAGGAATCTTGGCAGGGGAAAGGGGAAGTAGTAGTGGATGGAGTAGCGAGTATGAGAGGGGTGGGGGTCAGCCAGGGGGGAGACGACCAGCATGACCCTGCACTGAGAAAGAGGTCAATCATAATCCATGAATTGCTTGAAGCCAAGGCACTATCGAGGCAGGAAAGGATGGAGGTTGAAGATTTGGAGCTACAAGCGATCTTGAGAGATATCGGAGCCCAGATGGCAGGGAATGAGGTGCAAGTCCACCGATGCATTGGGCCATACAACTCTGACAAGAAAAGACCTGTCCTGGTACAGCTCACTAACGAAGAGGCAGTGGATTACCTACTGCATCACAAACACTTACTCAGAGGTAGCGAAAACTACTACAAAGAGTATTTTGATAAATATATGATGAAAGAGGAACAGATAGTCCACAGGGGTAGCAAACCTCCATGAACCAACTCTTCCCATTTGAACGTAGTTACACACCCCAGTGCTAACCCACCCCGTGCCCCACCCTGTGCTAACCAGCTCACACCTGCTTCCCAGGTCACTCCCTCCCCAAATCAGCTCTTCCTGCCCCTGCTTATCTCCCCATCACGTCCCCTGACCCCACTTCATTCAAATTAGGGGCATTCAAATCTATCTGCTTCATCCCACATTCCAAGGACCTCCTCATCCCCCAAATCCCACCCAGCCCTCATCCCTTCAACCCCCCAAACCCACCCTGCCCTCACCCCTCGTCATCCCCTCTCCTTCCATGTGACCCCCCACCCTTGCGAGGGGGGCACATGAACTCCCCTCTACCTCTTCCTCCATTTCCCTCTTCCCCTTTCTGCCCCAATGCCCACACCTACCACTGAGTTCCTCCTGACTAATACAACCTCCCTCCTATTCTCACTATCCATGTTCCATCTGCCCCTCTTCCCCCCACCCCCTCTATCCTTCTCCCCCCACCCAACCTCTCAACCTCTATCTGACTCCCAACCCCTCTATGCCTATTAGACCCTCCCTATTCTTCAGTCCCAGCATGCCGTTTCTACTCCAGACCTACCTACCTACACAGGCCCTACCCCAGACCTTCCTACCTACCTTCCTAGATGCCCAGCCCCCATTCGCCCCCAAGCACCCCTCCCGACCCCCCACATCACACAGACACCCACGGATCCCCCGAGACACTCCCCCCGGATCCCTCCAGCCCCCATTCACCCCCAGACACCCCACAGATCCCCCAGATCCCCCCAGCCCCCATTCACCCCCAAGACATCCCCCAGATCCCTCCAGACCCCCAGAGAAAAGGCGAACTCTGGAACAAGTGTTTCCATAAAGAATCTCAAGGTTTGGTACACCAATGCTGTTGGGGTATCTAATAAAGAAGAAGAGATAAAAGAAAGAGTGAGTGAAGCAGATCCTGACGTAGTTGCAATTGTGGAAACTAAAATAAATGACATAATCTCGGATGCAATCTTTCCTGAAGGGTACCAGGTGATACGAAAAGAGAGGACACAGAGACAGGGAGGGGTAGTGGCCCTCCTAATAAAGCAGAAATGGAAGTTTGAAGACCTGGGAAATCGGGTTACCAATGAGAGCACAAGCTTCATACATGGAACTCTGACAGTAGATGGGAGGAAGATTGTGATCTTGGTAATCTACAATTCCCCTCCAAACAGTAGAAGACCCAGGAAGGAGTATGATGACAACAACAAGGCATGCATAGATGAACTGCAGAAGGAAGCAACACTAGCCCATAGAATGAGAGCGAAGCTGCTGGTCATGGGGGACCTAAATCATGGAGAGATAAATTGGGAATCAAGGAATCCCCATGGTGGGGACGAAACGTGGATGGAAAGTTAGTAGATGTTATAAACAGGAATTTCCTAACACAACATGTGAAGGAAGACACAAGGGAAAGAGTAGGAGATGCACCAAGCCTATTAGACCTGATTTTCACCCAGAACGTAGAAGACATCGAGAATTTGGAGCATGAAATACCTTTAGGGGCCAGCGACCATTGTGTCCTAGTCTTTGACTACATGATGGAATTTAAACTTGTGACCATGGGGACAAGAGGTCTGGGAAAGGAGAGTCGACTACAGGAAAGGGGACCACAGGAGGATAAGGGACTATCTGGGTGAAGTGCTGTGTGAGGAAGAAATTAGAGGAAAAACAGTCCAAGATATGATGGACCTAGTCATACGGAAATGCCAGGATGCCGAAGAGAGATTTATACCAAAAGTAAAGGAAAAAAATAAGAGGGAATATAATAACCCATGGTTTAATAGACAGTGTCAGGAAGCAAAAATGGCCAGCAGGCGGTAGTGGAGGAAGTACAGAAGACAAAGGACAGAGGACAACAGAATCAGATGCAACAGAGGTAGGAACGATTACGTTAACATAAGGCGAACATCGGAAAGGGACTATGAGAACGACATTGCGATCAAAGCGAAAAAGCAACCTTAGTTACTACACAGTCATATAAGACGAAAAATGTCTGTGAACGACTAAGTGACAAGACTAAGAAAAACAGAGGGATCATATACTAAAAGTGACAACAAAATCTGGAGGCACTGAATGCCAGTTTCCATGGAGTGTTCACTACCGAGCCTGAGCAGCTCCCATTGTTGGAAGGGGTTACCCTAGATGAAAGACTATCAAATATAGAAGTGACAGCAGAGGAGGTAATGAAACAGTTGACAAAACTGGCTGCAACTAAAGCAGTTGGCCCAGACAAAGTATCACTGTGGATACTAAAAGAAGCAGCGCAGGCCCCCAGCGTGCCTCTGGCAATGATCTTTAATGAGTCACTTATGTCGGGAGAATTGCCCAGTTGCTGGAAGAAGTCAAATGTCGTACCGATCTTCAAGAAAGGCGATAGGGAGGAGTCATTTAACTATAGACCTGTATCACTGACAAGCATCCCCTGCAAAATACTGGAAAGAATAATTAGGCTACGACTGGTTGCACACTGGAGAACGTTAGGTTTCTGAACAAACATCAACATGGATTCTGGAAAGGAAATTATGCCTAACAAACCTTTTGGAATTCTATGATAAAATAACGAGAATAAGACAGGACAGAGATGGTTGGGCAGACTGCATTTTTCTGGACTGCCAAAAAGCTTTTGATACAGTACCGCACATGAGACTGCTGTTCAAACTCGAGAGGCAGGCGGAGGTGGGAGGAAAGGTCCTAACATTGCTAAGGAACTACTTAACAGGAAGAAGCCAAAGAGTTATGGTAAGGGGCGAGAAGTCGGACTGGCGAACAGTAACGAGTGGAGTACCACAAGGATCGGTGCTGGGACCAATTCTATTTCTAGTATATGTTAACGACATGTTTACAGGAGTAGAGTCCTACATGTCGATGTTTGCGGATAACGCAAAGTTGATGAGAAGAGTTGTGACAGATAAGGATTGCAGGATCCTCCAAGAGGGCCTGAACAGGTTGCAGAGATTGTCAGAGAAATGGCTACTGGAGTTCAACACGAGCAAATATTAAGTTATCGAAATGGGACTAGGAGATAGGAGACCAATGGGACAGTACACAATGAAGGGGAACTGCCTACCTGTGTCGACGCGAGAAAGAGACCTGGGCGTGGACGTAACACCTAATCTATCTCCTAAAGCACATATAAATAGGATAACGACAGCAGCATATTCTACTCTGGCAAAAGTTAGAACATCATTCAGAAACCTAAGTTAGGAGGCATTTAGGGCACTTTTCACTACCTACGTGAGGCCAGTCTTAGAGTATGCCCCCCTCATCATGGAGTCCCCATCTGGAGAAACGTATAAGGAAACTGGAAAAGGTTCAGAGGTTTGCAACGAGACTCGTCCCAGAGTTACGAGGGATAGGGAACCTGAGGGAACTGTGCCTTATGACACTAGAAAGAAGAAGAGAGAGGGGGAACATGATAGGAACGTATAAAATACTCTTCTAAAATACTGGGGATTGACTGAATGGACATAGACGAAATGTTCACACGGGATAGTAACAGAACGAGGGAACATGGGTGGAAGCTGGAAACTAAGATAAGACACAGGGATGTTAGGAAGTTTTCTTTTAGCATGAGAGTAGTGGGAAAATGGAATGTACTTAAGGAACAGGTTGTGGAAGCAAATACTATTCATAATTTTAAAACTAGGTATGATAGGGAAATAGGACCATAGCCATTGCTGTAAACAACCGATGCTCGCAAGGCGGGATCCAGGAGTCAATGCTCGATCCGGCAGACATAATTAGGTGAGTACAATTAGGTGAGTACACACACACACACACACACACACACACACACACACACACACACACACACACACACACACACACACACAGATGTGATCTCACCATGGATACTGAAAGAGTGTGCAGAGGCACTTTGCTTGCCACTCTCCATAGTGTATAGTAAGTCACTGGAGACGGGAGACCTACCAGAAATATGGAAGACGGCGAATGTAGTCCCAATATACAAAAAGGGCGACAGGCAAGAGGCACTGAACTACAGGCCAGTGTCCTTGACTTGTATACCATGCAAGGTGATGGAGAAGATCGTGAGAAAAAACCTGGTAACACATCTGGAGAGAAGGGACTTCGTGACAAATCACCAACATGGGTTCAGGGAGGGTAAATCTTGCCTTACAGGCTTGATAGAATTCTACGATCAGGTGAAAAAGATTAAGCAAGAAAGAGTGGGCTGGGCGGACTGCATTTTCTTGGATTGTCGGAAAGCCTTCGACACACTATCGCATAAGAGGCTGGCACATAAGGTGGAAAGACAGGCAGGTGTAGCTGGTAAGGTGCTCCAGTGGATAAAGGAGTATCTAAGCAATAGGAAGCAGAGAGTTACGGTGAGGGGTGAGACCTCCGATTGGCGTGAAGTCACCAGTGGAGTCCCACAGGGCTCTGTACTCGGTCCTATCTTGTTTCTGATATATGTAAATGATCTCCCAGAGGGTATCGATTCATTTATCTCAATGTTTGCGGACGATGCTAAAATTATGAGAAGGATTAAAACAGAAGAGGACTGTTTGAGGCTTCAAGAAGACCTAGACAAGCTGAAGGAATGGTCGAACAAATGGTTGTTAGAGTTTAACCCAAGCAAATGTAATGTAAGGAAGATATGTGTAGGGAGCAGGAGGCCAGATACAAGGTATCATCTGGGAGAGGAAATTCTTCAGGAGTCAGAGAAGGAAAAAGACTTGGGGGTTGATATCACGCCCGACCTGTCTCCAGCAGCACATATCAAGCGGATAACATCAGCGGCATATGCCAGGCTGGCCAACATACGAAAGGCAATCAGAAACTTGTGTAAAGAATCATTCAGAACTTTGTATACCACATATGTCAGGCCAATCCTGGAGTATGCAGCCCCAGCATGGAGTCCATATATAGTCAATCATAAGACTAAACTGGAAAGGTTCAAATGTTTGCCACCAGACTAGTACCCGAGCTGAGAGGTATGAGTTTCTAGGAGAGACTACGGGAATTAAACCTCACTTCGTTGGAAGACAGAAGAGTTAAAGAGGACATGATCACCACATTCAAGATTCTCCAAAGGAATCGAACGGGTAGATAAAGACAGGCAATTTAACACTAGGGTGCACACGCACTAGGGGACATAGGTGGAAACTAAGTGCCCAAACGAGCCACAGAGATATTACAAAGAACTTTTTTAGTGTCAGAGTAGTTGACTAATGGTATGCATTAGGAAGTGACGTGGTGGAGGCTGATTCCATACACAGTTTCAAGAGTATATATGAAAGAGCCCGATAGGCTCAGGAATCTGTACACCTGTTGATTGACGGTTGAGAGGCGGGACCAAAGAGCCAAGGCTCAACCCCCGCAAGCACAATTAGTTGAGTACAATTAGGTGAGTACACACACACAAACAGACACATACACACACACACACACACACACACACACACACACACACACACACACACACACACACACACACACACACACACGCACAAGTACACACACACACACACACACACACACACACACACACACACACACACACACACACACACACACACACACACACACACATACACACACACACACACAGTTAGACAGAAGAGTTAGGGGGGACATGATCACCACATTCAAGATTCTCAAGGGAATTGATAGGGTAGATAAAGACAGTCTATTTAACACAAGGGGAACACGCACAAGGGGACACAGGTGGAAACTGAGTGCCCAAATGAGCCACAGAGATATTAGAAAGAACTTTTTTAGTGTCAGAGTGGTTGACAAATGGAATGCATTAGGAAGTGATGTGGTGGAGGCTGACTCCATACACAGTTTCAAATGTAGATATGACAGAGCCCGATAGGCTCAGGAATCTGTACACCTGTTGATTGACGGTTGAAAGGTGGGACCAAAGAGCCAGAGCTCAACCCCCGCAAACACAACTAGGTGAGTACAACTAGGTGAGTACACACACACACACACACACACACACACATACACACACACACACACGCACAAGTACACACGCACAAGTACACACACACACACACACACACACACACACACACACACACACACACACACACACACACACACACACATGAGCGAAATCGCGAAAGAGGAACTGTTAGCAAGGAAGTGTAGGTGTAGAGAAGTTCAAAAAAATATTCCTGCAGAGGGATATGACAAGGGAAGAGAGAATACGGACAGCAGACGCGAGGAAGGAGCGCAGGGAGAGAGAAGGAAATCAGAGTACCACAACCCAGAACCCAACAATCCCAGAGGGAAGTGAAGAACCCTCCTCAAACAGTGCAACAGCCACAGGGATTGGGGCACCACCCCCACATTCTACCCAACAGACACCCAACCTGCCCCATCCCCTGTCAGCCCCCCACTAAGTACCCACCTAGGCACCCTCCCCCCACCCACCCCCCTCCTTCAACTCACCCCCCATCTCCCCCTCACCCCTCTCCCCAGGACCTCCCTTCTCCCCCATCCCCCATGCCCTCCCTACTCCCACATGCCTTCCCATCTCTCCCACCCCCATGCCCTCCCTTCCCCCCCTCCCCCCTAAGCCCCCCACTCTCCCCCACCCCACCTAAGTCTTCCCCTCTCCCCTAAACCCTCCCCTCTTCCTCACCCACCTCAGCTCTCCCTTTTCCCCCATGCCCCCAAGCCCTCCACCCTTTTCTCTCCCCCCAAGCCCCCCCATCTCCCGTATCCCCCACAGCCTCTCCTCCCCCCATGCTTCCCCAACCCTCCCTCTCTTACCCATCCCCTGTACCCTCCCCCTCTTACCCACCCCCTGTACCCTCCCCCTCTTACCCACCCCCTGTACCCTCTTCCTCTTTTCCACCCCCTGTTCCCTCCCCCTCTCCCTCACCACCCCAAGCCCTCCCTCCTCCACCAATCTCCCCGTGCCAGGTCCCCCCAGCTCCCACTCACCCCAGATCCCAAAGGTCCCCCCCAGAAAAGAAGCAGAAGAGAGTCAGTTTCAGGGTGATGTACTCGAACATAGATGGGATCACAAGCAAGACAAGTGAACTAAGGGAAAGAGCACAAGAAGTTAACCCAGATGTAATCGGACTCACTGAAACAAAACTCTCTGGAATCATAACGAATGCCGTGTTTCCCCAGGAGTACACAGTAATAAGGAAAGAGAGGGAAGGTAGGGGAGGAGGCGGAGTGGCCATACTCATGAGAAGGGAACGGAGTTTTAAGGAGATGGCCATCCCGGGCTGTGAGGAGTTCAGAGACTACATAGCAGGCACCATAACAATGGTAGGACCAAGAATAGTAGTAGCAGTAATATACAACCCTCCACCAAATGACAGGAGACCCAGTCAAGAGTATGAAAACAACAACATGGCAGTTAACACTATAACTGAGAGGGCAGCCTCTGCTGCCTGTAGAAATAGATCCCACCTGCTCATCATGGGCGAATTCAATCACGGAAAGATTGACTGGGAGAACAAGGAACCGCATGGAGGCGGGGATACGTGGAGAGCCAAACTATTGGAGGTGGTGACAAGCAAATTTTTAACCCAGCATGTCGGAGAACCCACAAGGATGAGAGGCAATGACGAACCAGCGAGACTCGACCTAGTCTTCACTCTGAACGACTCCGACATAAGAGAAATCGGTTTTGAGGACCCAGTAGGAATAAGCGACCACAGTGTACTGGTGTTTGAGTACTTGATTGAAGAAGGGTTATTGAACTCGAGGAGGGATACCGAAACCAAAAAGTTAGCATACCGAAAGGGAAACTATGAGGGGATAAGAAAATTCCTAACAGATATAGCATGGGAAACAGAGCTCAGGGGAAAGACGGCCCAAGATATGGTGGATTACATCAAGCAGAAGTGCAAGGACGCAGCAAACAAGATTGTCCCAGTCCAAAAGGAAAACAGAGAAATGAAAATGAGAAACCCATGGTTTAATCAGAGAACTAGGCTAGCTAAGCAGCAAAGTAAAAGGGCATGGAGAAACTATAGGAATAACAGGACTCTGGAGAGCAGAGAAAGATACCAGAATGCCAGGAATGAATACGTCAGGATGAGAAGAGAGGCAGAAGGACAATACGAAAATGACATCGCAAGCAAGGGAAAGACTCAGCCTAAATTGTTGCATAGCCACATTAGGAGAAAAACAACAGTAAAGGAACAGGTTATGAGATTAAGGATAGGGGCGGAAGGATTCACTACAAATGACAAGGAAGTGTGTGAGGAATTGAATAAGAAATTCCAGGAGGTCTTCACCTTAGAGCTAGGACAAATTCCAGAGGTAAGTGAGGGAATAGCTAACCAGGAACCACTGGAAGAGTTTGAGATTACCAGTGGGGAAGTAAGGAAGTGTTTACTAGAGTTGGACGTGACGAAGGCTATAGGCCCAGATGGAATATCCCCTTGGGTTCTAAAGGAAGGAGCAAGAGAACTGTGTCTACCACTCTCCATACTGTATAACAAATCACTGGCAACAGGGGAACTGCCAGATATTTGGAAAGCAGCTAACGTAGTCCCGATATAGAAGAAAGGGGATAGACAGGAGGCACTGAACTACAGGCCAGTGTCCCTAACCTGCATACCATGCAAGCTGATGGAGAAGATTGTGCAAAAAAAAATAGTGGAGCATCTGGAGCGAAGGAACGTTGTAACACAGCATCAACATGGGTTCAAGGGTGGCAGGTCCTGCCTCACAGGGTTACTTGAATTCTACGACCAGGCAACAAAAATAAGGCAAGAAAGAGAAGGGTGGGCAGACTGCATATTTTTGGATTGTCAGAAAGCCTTTGACACAGTGCCACAAAAGAGGCTAGTGCGAAAGTTGGAGATGCAGGCTGGAGTGAAAGGGAAGCTACTCCGGTGGATAGAGGAGTACCTAAGCAACAGGAGACAACGAGTCTGTGTGAGGGGTGAGGTCACAGATTGGAGAGACGTCACAAGTGGAGTCCCGCAGGGGTCAGTCCTTGGACCTATACCGTTTCTGGTATATGTAAATGATCTCCCAGAGGGTATAGATTCGTTCCTCTCAATGTTTGCCGACGATGCAAAAATTATGAGGAGGATTGAAATAGAGGATGATAGTAGGAGGCTTCAAGATGACCTGGATAGACTGAGTGAATGGTCCAACAAATGGCTGTTGAAGTTCAACCCGAGCAAATGCAAAGTAATGAAACTAGGCAGTGGAAACAGGAGGCCAGGCACAGGATACAGAATATGAGATGAAGTACTTAATGAAACAGACAGAGAGAAAGATCTAGGAGTTGATATCACACCAAACCTGTCTCCTGAAGCCCACATAAAGAGAATAACGTCTGCGGCATATGCGAGGCTGGCTAACATCAGAACGGCGTTCAGGAACCTGTGTAAGGAATCATTCAGAATCTTGTACACCACATATGTAAGACCAATTCTGGAGTATGCGGTCCCAGCATGGAGCTCGTACCTTGTCAAGCACAAGACGAAGCTGGAAAAAGTCCAAAGGTATGCTACTAGACTAGTCCCAGAACTAAGAGGCATGAGTTATGAGGAAAGGCTGCAGGAAATGCACCTTCCGACACTGGAAGACAGAAGAGTAAGGGGGGACATGATCACAACCTACAAAATCCTCAGGGGAATCGACCGGGTAAACAAGGATGAACTATTCAACACTGGTGGGACGCGAACAAGGGGACACAGGTGGAAGCTGAGTACCCAAATGAGCCACAGAGACGTTAGAAAGAACTTTTTCAGTGTCAGAGTAGTTAGTAAATGGAATGCACTAGGAAATGATGTGGTGGAGGCTGACTCCATACACAGTTTCAAATGTAGATATGATAGAGCCCGATAGGCTCAGGAATCTGTACACCAGTTGATTGACGGTTGAGAGGCGGGACCAAAGAGCCTAATTGTACTCACCTAATAGTGCTTGCAGGGGTTGAGCTCTGGCTCTTTGGTCCCGCCTCTCAACTGTCAATCAACAGGTGTACAGGTACCTATGGGGCTCTATCATATCTACACTTGAAACTGTGTATGGAGTCAGCCTCCACCACATCACTTCCTAATGCATTCCATTTGTCAACCACTCTGACACCAAAAAAGTTCTTTCTAATATCTCTGTGGCTCATTTGGGCAATCTGTTTCCACCTGTGTCCTCTAGTGCGTGTGCCCCTTGTGTTAAATAGCCTGTCTTTATTTACCCTGTTAATACCTCTGAGAATCTTGTACGTGGTGATCATAACTCCCCCCCTAACTCTTCTGTCTTCTAACGACGTGAGGTTTAATTCCCGTAGTCTCTCCTCGTAGCTCATACCTCTCAGCCCGGGAACTAGTCTGGTTGCAAACCTTTGAACTTTTTCCAGTTTGGTCTTATGCTTGACTAGATATGGACTCCATGCTGGGGCTGCATGCTCCAGGATTGGTCTGACATATGTGGTATACAAACTTCTGAATGGTTCCTTGCACAAGTGTCTAAATGCCGCTCTTATGTTAGCCAACCTGGCATATGCTTCTGATGTCATCCTCTTAATATGGGCTTTAGGGGACAGGTCTGGCGTGATATCAACCCACAGGTCTTTCTCTCTCTCTGACTCGTGTAGAAATTCATCTCCCAAATGATACCTTGTAACTGGCCTCCTGCTCCCTACACCTATCTTCATTACATTGCATTTGCTTGGGTTAAACTCTAACAACCATTTGTTCGACCATTCCTTTAGTTTGTCTCGATCTTCTTGAAGCCTCAAGCAGTCCTCCTCTGTCTTAATCCATCTTATAATAATGGCTTCGTCAGCAAACATTGAGAGGAATGAGTCTATACCCTCCGAGAGATCGTTCACGTATATCAGAAACAGGATAGGACTGAGTACAGAGCCCTATGAGACTCGACTGGTGACTTCACGCCAATCTGAGGTCTCACCCCTCACTGTAACTCTTTGCTTCCTATTGCTTAGGTATTATCCACTGGAGCACTTTACCAGTTACTCCTGCCTGTCTCTCCAGTTTATGTACCAGCCTCTTATGGGGAACTGTATCAAAGGCTTTCCGACAGTCCAAAAAATACAGTCTACCCAGCCTCCTCTTTCTTGCTTAATCTTTGTCACCTGATCGTAGAATTCTATTAAGCCAGTAAGTCAGGATTTACCCTCCCTGAACCCATGTTGGCGATTTGTCACGAAGTCCCTTCTCTCCAGATGTGTTACTAGATTTTTTCTCACGATCTTCTCCATCACTTTGCATGGTATACAAGTTAAGGACACTGGCCTGTAGTTCAGTGCCTCTTGTTTGTCAACCTTTTTGTATATTGGGACCACATTAGCCGCCTTCCAGATTTCTGGTAGGTCTCCCATCTCCAGTTACCTACTATACACTATGGAGAGTGGCAAGCAGAGTGCCTCTGCACACTCTTTCAATACTCATGGTGTGATCCCGTCTGGATCAACAGCCTTTCTCACATCCAGATCCAACAGGTGTCTCTTGACCTCAGCTCTCGTAATTTCGAACCCTTCCAAGGCCGCCTGGTTTACTGCCCCCTCTCCTAGTGCAGGGACCTCACCATGTTCTATTGTGAAGACCTCCTGGAAGCTCTTGTTGAGTTCCTCACACACCTTTTTGTCATTCTCTGTATACCTGTCCTTGCCTGTTCTAAGTTTCATTACCTGTTCTTTCACTAATGTTTTCCTCCTGATGTGACTGTGGAGTGGCTTTGGATCAGTCTTGGGTTTGCTTGCTATATCATTTTCGTAATTTTTCTCTGCTTCTCTTCTCACCCTGACGTACTCATTCCTGGTTCTCTGGTATCTCTCTCTGCTTTCTGGATTTCGGTTATTTCGGAAGTTCCTCCACGCCCTTTTGTTCAGTACACACACACACACGTGTGTGTGTGTGTGTGTGTGTGTGTGTGTGTGTGTGTGTGTGTGTGTGTGTGTGTGTGTGTGTGTGTGTGTGTGTGTGTGTGTGTGTGTGTGTGTGTACTCACCTATTTGTGCTTGCGGGGGGTTGAGCTTTGGCTCTTTGGTCCCACCTCTCAACTGTCAATCAACTGGTGTACAGATTCCTGAGCCTACTGGGCTCTATCATATCTACATTTAAAACTGTGTATGGAGTCAGCCTCCACCACATCACTGCCTAATGCATTCCATCCGTTAACTACTCTGACACTGAAAATGTTCCTTCTAACGTCTCTGTGGCTCATGTGGGTACTCAGTTTCCACCAGTGTCCCCTTGTTCGCGTCCCACCAGTGTTGAATAGTTCATCCTTGTTTACCCGGTCGGTTCCTCTGAGGATTTTGTAGGTTGTGATCATGTCTCCCCTTACTCTTCTGTCTTCCAGTGTCATAAGGTGCATTTCCCGCAGCCTTTTCTCGTAACTCATGCCTCTTAGTTCTGGGACTAGTCTAGTGGCATACCTTTGGACTTTTTCCAGCTTCGTCTTGTGCTTGACAAGGTACGGGCTCCATGCTGGGGCCGCATACTCCAGCATTGGTCTTACATATGTGGTGTACAAGATTCTGAATAATTCCTTACACAGGTTCCTGAACGCTGTTTTGATGTTAGCCAGCCTCGCATATGCCGCAGACGTTATTCTCTTTATGTGGGCTTCAGGAGACAGGTTTGGTGTGATATCAACTCCTAGATCTTTCTCTCTGTCTGTTTCATTAAGTACTTCATCTCATATTCTGTATCCTGTGTCTGGCTTCCTATTTCCACTGCCTAGTTTCATTGCTTTGCATTTACTCGGGTTGAACTTCAACAGCCATTTGTTGGACCATTCACTCAGTCTGTCTAGGTCATCTTGTAGCCTCCTACTATCGTCCTCAGTTTCAATCCTCCTCATAATTTTTGCAGCATCAGCAAACATTGAGAGAAACGATTCTATACCCTCTGGGAGATCATTTACATATATCAGAAACAGTATAGGTCCAAGGACTGACCCCTGCGGGAACCACTCGTAACGTCTCGCCAATCTGAGACCTCACCCCCTCACACTGACTCGTTGTCTCCTGTTGCTTAGGTACTCCTGTATCCAACGGAGTACCTTCCCTTTTACTCCAGCCTGCATCTCCAGCTTTTTCACTAGCCTCTTGTGTGGCACTGTATTAAAGGCTTTCTGACAATCCAAAAATATGCAGTCTGCCCACCCTTCTCTTTCTTGCCTTATTTTTGTTGCCGGGTCGTAGAATTCAAGTAACCCTGTGAGGCAGGACCTGCCATCCCTGAATCCATGTTGATGCTGTGTTACAAAGTTCTTTCGCTCCAGGTGCTCCACTAGCTTTCTTCGCACAATCTTCTCCATCAGCTTGCATGGTATGCAGGTCAGGGACACTGGCCTGTAATTCAGTGCCTTCTGTCTATCCCCTTTCTTGTATATCGGGACTTCGTTAGCTGCTTTCCAAATTTCTGGCAGTTCCCCTGTTGCCAGTGATTTGTTATACACTATGGAGAGGCACAGTTCTTCTGCTCCTTCCTTTAGTATCCAAGGGAAGATTCCATCTGGGCCTATAGCCTTTGTCACATCCAACTCTAGTAAACACTTCCTTACTTCCCCGCTGGTAATCTCAAACTCTTCCAGTGGTTCCTGGTTAGCTATTCCCTCTCTTATCTCTGGGATTTCTCCTTGCTCTAAGGTGAAGACCTCTTGGAATTTCTTATTCAGTTCCTCACACACTTCCTTGTCTTTTGTAGTGAATCCTTCTGCCCGTATCCTTAATTTCATAACCTGTTCCTTTACTGTTTTTTTCTCCTGATGTGGCTATGCAGCAATTTAGGCTGAGTCTTTGCCTTGCTTGCGATGTCATTTTCGTATTGTCTTTCTGCCTCTCTTCTCATCCTGACATATTCATTCCTGGCATTCTGATACCTTTCTTTGCTCTCAAGTGTCCTGTTATTCCTATAGTTTCTCCATGCCCTTTTACTTTGCAGCTTAGCTAACCTACATCTCTGATTAAACCATGGGTTTCCCATCTTCATTTCACTGTTTTCCTTTTGGGCAGGGACAAGCTTGTTTGCTGCGTCCTTGCATTTTTCCGTGATGTAGTCCATCATATCTTGGGCAGTCATTTCCCTGAGCTCTGTTTCCCATGCTATATCTGTTAGGAATTTTCTTATCGCCTCATAGTTTCCCTTTCGGTATGCTAACCTTTTGGTTTCGGTATCCCTCCTCGAGTTCAATAACCCTTCTTCAATCAGGTACTCAAACACCAATACACTGTGGTCGCTCATTCCTACTGGGGCTTCAAAACCGATTTCTCTTATGTCAGAATCGTTCAGGGTGAAGACTAGGTCGAGTCTCGCTGGTTCGTCCATTCCTCTCATCCTTGTGGTTCTCTGACATGCTGGGTTAAGAAGTTTCTAGTCACCACCTCCAGTAGTTTGGCCCTCCACATATTCTCGCCTCCATGCGGTTCCTTGTTCTCCCAATCAATCCTTCCGTGATTGAATTCCCCCATGATGAGCAGGTGTGATCTATTTCTACAGGCAGCAGAGGCTGCCCTCTCAATTATAGTGTTAACTGCCATGTTGTTGTTTTCGTACTCTTGACTGGATCTTCTGTCATTTGGTGGAGGGTTATATATTACTGCTACTACTATTCTTGGTCCTCCCATTGTTATGGTGCCTGCTATGTAGTCTCTGAAACCCTCACAGCCCGGGATATCCATCTCCTTAAAATTCCATTCCTTTCTCATGAGTAGGGCCACTCCGCCTCCTCCCCTACCTTCCCTCTCTTTCCTTATTACTGTGTACTCCTGGGGAAACACGGCATTCGTTATGATTCCAGAGAGTTTTGTTTCAGTGAGTCCGATTACATCTGGGTTCACTTCTTGTGCTCTTTCCCTTAGTTCACTTGCCTTGCTTGTGATCCCATCTATGTTCGAGTACATTGCCCTGAAACTGACTCTCTTCTGCTTCTCCTCTGGGGGAGACCTGTGGGCCCTGGGGTGAGCAGGAGCTGGGAGGATCTGGTACAGGGAGACTGGTGGAAGAGGAAGGGCTTGGGGTTGGAGGGTAGGGGGGAGTGGGTGAGAGGGGGAGGGTTGGAGGGGTAGGTGAGAGGGGGAGGGTTTGAGGGGGTGAAAGGGGGAGGGTTGAGGGGGGTGAGAGGAGGAGGTTTGGGGGGATGGGAGAGAAGGGGGGGTTTGGGGGTGCAGTAAAGGGGGGAGGGCTTGGGGGACATGTGGGGAAAGGGAAGGCTGAGGTGGGTGAGGAAGAGGGGAGGGTTTTGGGGTGTGGTGGAGAGGGGAAGGCTTAGGTGGGGTGGGGGAGAGTGGGGGGCGGGGGAGAACGGAGGACTTGTGGGTGGGAGAGACGGGAGGGCATGTGGGAGAAGGGAGGGCTTGGGGGATGGGGGAGAAGGGAGGTCCTGGGGGGAGGGGGGAGTGGGAGGAGGGGGGTGAGCGAGAGGAGAGGGGTGGGTGGGGGTAGGGTGCCTTAGGTGGGTACTTAGTGGGGGGCTGACAGGGGTTGGGGCAAGTAGGTTGTCTGTTGGGTAGAATGTGGGGGTGGTGCCACACTCCCTGTGGCTAGTGCACTGTTTGAGAAGGGTTCCCCATTCCCCTCTGAGATTGCAGGGATCGGGGTTGTGGCTCCTTGATTCCTTTCTCTCTCCCTGCGCTCCTTCCTCGTGTCTGCTGCCTGCTTTCTCTCTTCCCTTGTCATATCCCTCTGCAGGAATGCTCTTTTGAACTTCTCTACATTTGCTAGACAGCACTTCCTTTCTAACAGTTCCTCTTTCGCGATTTCGCTCATGAATACCACCTTTATCATTCGGTCTCTGTCCTGGTTGTACTTTCCAAGCCTGAAAACCTTCTCAACATTTTGTTCAGCTCCCTCTATTCTTACCGCTTTAAAGATCTCTTTAACCATGTTTTTGTCCTTGTCTCTCCGCTCCTTTGGTCTGGTCCCTGTTTGCTCTTTAATGCCTGCTACTACTACTGCTCTTTTTCTCTCTATCAGCTGGCTAGTACATCTAGCTGCTTCCTGAGAGGAGGCCACTTCCATGGCAACTTCCTTAACAGCAGACCTAGCTTCAGGGCTCATTTTAAGCTTTTCAGCAAATGAGAGCTGAGGTGTGGAGGTCTCCTCCACAGTAGCATTCCTGTCTCCCTGAGGCACAGTTCGTGTCTGGTATTGTGGAGAAGTCTCCTTCAGGCATCTTATCTCCTCCTTTGCTGCCCTTAGTTCATCCTGCAGGTTGGCAACTGTCTCCCTCATTACCCTCAGTCCTTCACTGAATTCATCCCACATTTGCTGGAATACTCCTTTCATCCAGGCTTCCTGTTCCACCCCATCCTCTGAATTTGTTCCAGCCGCGATTGTCATCTTGCGTTTGTCCCCCCGAGTTCGTGTCCCTTCCATGTCTTCCCTATGAGAGAGAGAGAGAGAGAGAGAGAGAGAGAGAGAGAGAGAGAGAGAGAGAGAGAGAGAGAGAGAGAGAGAGAGAGAGAGAGAGAGAGAGAGAGAGAGAGAGAGAGAGAGAGAGAGAGAGAGAGAGAGAGAGAGAGAGAGGGAGAGAGGGAGAGAGAGGAGAGAGAGAGAGAGAGAGAGAGAGAGAGAGAGAGAGAGAGAGAGAGAGAGAGAGAGAGAGAGGGAGAGAGAGAGAGAGAGAGAGGGAGAGAGAGAGAGAGAGAGAGAGAGAGAGAGAGAGAAAGGGGGAGAGAGAGAGAGAGAGAGAGAGAGAGAGAGAGAGAGAGAGAGAGAGAGAGAGAGAGAGAGAGAGAGAGAGAGAGAGAGAGAGAGAGAGGGAGGGGGAGAGAGAGAGAGAGAGAGAGAGAGAGAGAGAGAGAGAGAGAGAGAGAGAGAGAGAGAGAGAGAGAGAGAGAGAGAGAGAGAGAGAAAGGGAGGGAGAGAGGGAGAGAGGGAGAGAGGGAGACAGAGAGAGAGGGGGGAGAGAGGGAGACAGAGAGAGAGGGGGGAGAGAGGGAGACAGAGAGAGAGGGGGGAGAGAGGGAGACAGAGAGAGAGGGGGGAGAGATAGATAGATGTGTGAGTGTGTACTGAAGGGGGGGGAGGTGGGAGAGAGGGAGGGGATGGCGAGGGGGTGTAGGGGGATTAGAGTGGGACGGTTATGTGGACCATATGGTTGGGAGGCAGTGTGTGTACTGTTGTTGCTCTGGTGGGAGGGGGTGGGGGTGAGAGAAGGTGGGGGGAGGGGAGAGTTGTCTCGGTTTAGAGCAGAGTGTTTTTCACACTTGGATGTCAGAAAACTAGTTCCCACATAAGCCGCACATTTCCCTTGATATTCGTTTCAGTTTGTTAACTTATATCCAAGACTAACTATTAAAAGGCAATAACACTGTACACCAATTGACTGACTGACTTTGTGAGAGGCTTTATTTTTTTTTGTCCCCTAACTCCCCTTGCCACTTCGGGGGGTATAGGGTTTTTATGTAGCTTCGGTGCCCGATCCCCCCAGCCACAGGGCATGGCGAGACGGACCCCTAAGCATACCTAATACCCTAACACACACAAACTAAAATAAACATATATGGCAGATCTCATCACACCCACAAGAGTTAAGATGATACTAATAATACATAATAATAACCTGAAAATAAACAAAAACATTAATGGAAAATTCTTTTGTGGTTGGTTTTTTCTATATGGGACACAGCACACATAGGTAGGGGTGCACAGTATAACATTTAAAAAGAACAAACAAACGCTGAAGGCCAAAGCAGCAAGCTGCCCAATCGGCAGGGATGATGATTTGACGTCGGCATACATGGAAAACTAGACACAGTGGATGCTCCTAACTAGGCCCCGGAGTGGGAGGGTCCTACCGCCAATTCAAAACATCCCGCAACACAAACAGGTGTTAGAAGTACTGTTGACAGTGGTGTGTAGGCCTGCTGTCTCCATCCACACCGCTGCCAGGCGTAGGTCCCTCCAACTTGTCACTATATATCACCAGTATTCTGCTCCTTATTCCTCTTAGCACCGATATAGTTCAATGCCACACGTTTAGAATCACTTCTTCACTATCCTATTCACTATTTGTTATGATCCTCACTATCACATCTAGTTGTGTACACTCTGACCATGCAGTACAGGATGAGAGCTACGCTCTACACAGTGTGTGTGTGTGTACTTGTGCGTGCATGCGTGTGTGTGTGTGTGTGTGTGTGTGTGTGTGTGTGTGTGTGTGTGTGTGTGTGTGTGTGTGTGTGTGTGTGTGTGTGTGTGTGTGTGCGTGTGCGTGTGTGTACTTGTGTGTACTTGTGTGTACTCACCTAGTTGTGCTTGCGGGGGTTGAGCTCTGGCTCTTTGGTCCCGCCTCTCAATTGTCAATCAACAGGTGTACAGGTTCCTGAGCCTATTGGGCTCTATCATATCTACACTTGAAACTGTGTATGGAGTCAGCCTCCACCACATCACTTCCTAATGCATTCCATTTGTCAACCACTCTGACGCTAAAAAAGTTCTTTCTAATATCTCTGTGGCTCATTTGGGCACTCAGTTTCCACCTGTGTCCCCTAGTGCGTGTGCCCCTTGTGTTAAACAGCCTGTCTTTATCAACCCTGTCAATTCCCTTGAGGATCTTGAATGTGGTGATCATGTCCCCCCTAACTCTTCTGTCTTCCAACGAAGTGAGGTTTAATTCCCGTAGTCTCTCCTCGTAGCTCATACCTCTCAGCTCGGGTACTAGTCTGGTGGCAAACCTTTGAACCTTTTCCATTTTAGTCTTATGCTTGACTAGATATGGACTCCATGCTGGTGCCGCATACTCCAGGATTGGTCTGACATATGTGGTATATAATGTTCTGAAAGATTCCTTATACAAGTTTCTAAAGGCCGTTCTTATGTTAGCCAACCTGGCATATGCTGCTGCCGTTATCCTCGTGATATGAGCTTCAGGGGACAGGTCTGGCGTGATATCAACCCCCAGGTCTTTCTCTCTCTCGGACTCTTGAAGTATTTCATCTCCCAAGTGATACCTTGTATCTGGTCTCCTGCTTCCTACCCCTATCTTCATTACATTACATTTGCTTGGATTAAACTCTACCAGCCATTTGTTCGACCATTCCTGCAGCTTGTCCAGGTCTTCTTGATGCCTCAAGCTGTCCTCCTCTGTCTTAATCCTTCTCATAATTTTGGCGTCGTCAGCAAACATTGAGAGGAATGAGCCTATACCCCTCTAGGAGATCATTTACGTATATCAGAAACAGGATAGGTCCAAGTACAGAGCCCTTTAGGACTCCACAGGTGACTTCACGCCAGTCTGAGGTCTCACCCCTCACTGTAACTCTCTACTTCCTAATGTTTAGGTACTCCCTTATCCACTGGAGCGCCCTACCAGTTACTCCTGCCTGTTTCTCTAACTTATGCACCAACCTTTTATGGGGTACTGTGTCAAAGGCATTCCGACAGTCCAAAAAAATGCAGTCCGCCCACCCTTCTCTTTCTTGTTTAATCTTTGTCACCTGATCGTAGAATTCTATCAATCCTGTAAGGCAAGATTTACCCTCCCTGAAACCATGTTGATGGGTTGTCACGAAGTCTCTTCTCTCCAGATGTGTTACTAGTTTTTTTCTCACAATCTTCTCCATCACCTTGCATGGTATACAAGTTAAGGACACTGGCCTGTAGTTCAGTGCCTCTTGTCTGTCACCCATTTTGTATATTGGTACTACATTAGCAGTCTTCCATATTTCTGGTAGGTCCCCCGTTTCCAGTGACCTACTATACACTATGGAGAGTGGTAGGCAAAGTGCTCCTGCACACTCTTTCAATACCCATGGCGAGATTCCATCCGGCCCAACAGCTTTTCTCACATCCAGCTCCAATAGGTGCTTCTTGACATCATCTCTTGTAATTTCGAACCTATCCAAGGTCACCTGGTTTGCTGCCACCTCTTCTAGCGCGCGACATCTCCCTGTTCTATTGTAAAGACCTCCTGGAACCTTTTGTTGAGTTCTTCACACACCTCTTTGTCATTCTCTGTGTACCTGTCCTTGCCCACCCTAAGTTTCATCACCTGTTCCTTCACTGTTGTCTACCTCCTGATGTGACTGTGTAGTAGCTTGGGTTCGGTCTTGGCTTTATTAGCTATATCATTTTCATACCTTTTCTCAGCTGCTCTTCTCACACTGACATACTCGTTCCTGGTTCTCTGGTATCTCTCTCTACTTTCTGGTGTTCTGTTATTACGGAAGTTCCTCCATGCCCTTTTCTTCTGCTCCTTTACTTTCATACATTCCTTATTAAACCACGGATTCTTCCTTTGCTTCTCTGATTTTTCCTGCCGGGCTGGGACAAACCTGCTTACAGCCTCCTGACATTTTTGGGTGACATAGTCTATCATGTCTTGTACGGACTTGGTTCCGAGTTCTGTGTCCCAATGTATATCCCATAGGAATTTATTCATTTCCTCATAGTTTCCCTTTCGGTACTCCAGCCCTTTGGTTCCCAGTTCTTTTTTTGGGGGTGATAATTCCCAGCTCAACCAGGTACTCATAGCTCAATACACTATGATCACTCATTCCCAAGGGGGCTTCCAACTTAACTTCCCTTATATCCGACTCATTTAGGGTAAATATCAGATCAAGCAAGGCTGGTTCATCCCTTCCTCTCATTCTTGTCGGTCCCTTGACGTGTTGACTTTGAAAGTTTCTTGTTGCCACATCCAGCAGCTTAGCTCTCCATGTGTCTGGGCCTCCATGTGGGTCTCTGTTCCCCCAATCTATCTTCCCATGGTTGAAGTCTCCCATGATTAGAAGTCTGGATCCGTTCCTGCTAGCCACAGAAGCTGCTCTCTCTCTATTATATTGATGGTGGCCAAGTTGTTTCTATCATATTCCTATCTGGGTCTTCTGTCATTTGGTGGGGGGTTATATATGACTACTATTATAATTTTCTGTCCTCCAGTTGCTATGGTGCCTGAAATGTAGTCACTGAAACCTTCACAGTTCTGAATTACCATCTCTTCGAAACTCCAACCTTCTCTTAGTAGCAGAGCTACACCACCTCCTCCTCTCCCTTCTCTCTCTTTCCTCACTACATAGTAGCCCTGTGGAAACACTGCGTTTGTTATGATTTTCGTTAACTTTGTTTCTGTGAGTGCTATTATGTCTGGGTTTTCTTCTAGTGCCCATTCTCCAAGTTCACTTGTTTTATTTGAAATCCCATCTATGTTAGTGTACATTGCCTTGAAGCTCACTTTCTTCTGTTCATTTTCATGTCCCTTTCTTGGCAAGCATTCTGCTGGTGCGGGAAGCTGTTCCGTGGGTGAGAGGATCTGTGAGGTGGTTTGCAGGGTCTCAGAGGATTTTGGGGTGGGGGGTGGGGGTTTAAGGGAAGGGGGGACAGGTAGGGTGTGGGTTAAGGAGGTAGGGGGGACATGGGAGATACGCAGTGAGGCGGAGGAGGGATAGGGAGGATATGGGATGAAGGGGGAGGGGGGACAGGGGGAAAAAGGTGGGAAGGGGGACATGATGGGAATGGGGAAGGGGTGTCAGGGTCAGAATGGGTTGGGGTGGGAGGGAGGGTTGGGTGGGGGCAGGTAGGGTGAGGGGAAGGGAGGGTTTCTATGCAGAGGGGGGTGGTGGTGTTGCCCCCCCCCCTCTGGTGTTGCTGGGATGCTGGTTTTGGGTTCCCCTCTTGTCTCAGGGACTGATGTGTTGAGGGCTGTGATTTCCTGGTTTGCTCCTCTCTCCCTGCGCTTCCTCCTTGCCTCTGCTGCCCTGGCTCTCTCCTCCTTCGTCCTGTCCCTCTACAGGAATACTTTTTTGTATCCCTCCATATGCTGCAGACGACTCTTCCTTTCGAGAATGTCCTCCTTCGTGGTTTCGTTTGTAAACACCACCTTTACAAGTCGGTTTCTGTCCTTGTTGTACCAGCCCAACCTGAAAACCTTCTCTATGTTATGTACAGCCCATTCCATCTGTAACCCCTTCAGTAGCCCATGTACTGCCTCTCTATCCTTGCCATTCCATTCTTGCCTGTTGGATCCTTCGTTCTTTGATGCCTACAACTACCACTGATCCTTTCCTCTCCAGCAGTTGAGTGGTGCACCTTGCTGCTTCCTGTGACGTAGCTGCTTGCATCGCTACCTCCTTCACTGTGTCCATTGCTTCTGAGCTCTTTTTCAGTATATCCGCAAATGTATCAGGTTCAGAGGCATTTCCTTCCAATGTAACATTCCCACCTTCCCTTTGGATGATAATCTGATGCTCGGTCTCTTTATTTTTCTCTATGAGAGATTTGATCTCCTCCCTTGCTGATGCTAGCTCACTTTGCAGATTGTTAATTGTAATCCTCATTTCATTCATCTCCCTCCTGAATTCCTCCAGAACTTGGGTTAGCAATTCCATTGTTTGATCTCCCTGGCTGCTTTCCTTGTCCCTGTTGCGGCCTCCTGCCATTTTGTCCCTTGTCAAGAGAGAAAGAGAGAGAGCAAGAGAGAGAGAGAGAGAGCAAGAGAGCAAGAGAGAGAGAGAGCAAGAGAGAGCAAACAAGAGAGAGAGAGAGCAAGAGAGAGAGAGCAAGAGAGAACGTGTGTGCGCTTGGGATGGGGTTACTAGGAGGTGAGGTGTTCAGCTTACAGCAGGTAAGAGAGGGGGGGGGGTGGATTATGAGAGGTTTTATCTCCTTTCCACGAAAGGTGTTAATCCCTTCTAGCCTGTGTGTGCGTGTGTGTTTGCGTGCATACGTACGTGGGCTTGAGTGCGTGCGTGCGTGCGTGCGCGTGCGTGTGTCACTAGTTCACGGAAGCGGTAACTTCTACCCACAATGAGCCACACCGAGATTTTAAATATATATACTATCCTGAACAAGAATTTGATACTATTTTACCTCACACTGTACACCTGATTACTTGACCAGAGAGGGGGTACATACCAGTGTGATTCCCGCTCACACAACTAGATGAGTAATGATGATGTATGGTTGACGATGGTGCTCCGTCGTCGCCTTTCCACTTGGTGATTCTCTAAGTGCTAGTAGATTGACGATGTCGATTCTTTTCTACACAAATCTCTGGAGTCACAGTCACCACCCAACAAACACAGTCAGCAGTTCCACGGCAGGTCGTCTCACCAGGCCGTCAGGTCAGGTCAGATCAGGTCACTACTCGGTCCTCCACACTGTATGCACTGGTGATTCCACTAGCTACACTTTGTTTTTTTTGCACTATCGCTAGAAATATGACTATGCTATGTAGCACCCTGCTAGCTACACACTGCGAGAGGCCAAATACTATGATCTAACCTCAATAATCCTTCAATGTCCCGAGAAATTGACGAATTTCCGCGGACCTCACTAATCGCGTGTCTCTCCTACCGTCGCTGGCCTACTCTGTGTGTGTGTGTGTGTACTTGTGCGTGTGTGTGTGTGTGTGTGTGTGTGTGTGTGTGTGTGTGTGTGTGTGTGTGTACTTGTGCGTGTGTGTGTGTGCGTGTGTGTGTGTGTGTGTGTGTGTGTGTGTGTGTGTGTGTGTGTGTGTGTGTGTGTGTGTGTACTTGGGCGTGTGTGTGTGTGTGTGTGTACTTGTGCGTGTGTGTGTACTCACCTATATGTACTCACCTATATGTGCTTGCAGGATCGAGCATTGACTCTTGGATCCCGCCTTTCCAGCTATCGGTTGTTTACAGCAATGACTCCTGTCCCATTTCCCTATCATACCTAGTTTTAAAAGTATGAATAGTATTTGCTTCCACAACCTGTTCCCCCAAGTGCATTCCATTTTTCTACTACTCTCACGCTAAAAGTAAACTTCCTAACATCTCTGTGACTCATCTGAGTTTCCAGTTTCCACCCATGTCCCCTCGTTCTGTTATTATTACGTGTGAACATTTCATCTATTTCCACTTTGTCAATTCCCCTGAGTATTTTATATGTCCCTATCATATCTCCTCTCTCCCTTCTTTTCTCTAGTGTCGTAAGGTTCAGTTCCTTCAGCCGCTCTTCATATCCCATCCCTCGTAACTCTGGGACAAGCCTCGTCGCAAACCTCTGAACCTTCTCCAGTTTCTTTATGTGTTTCTTCAGGTGGGGGCTCCATGATGGCGCGGCATACTCTAAGACGGGTCTCACGTAGGCAGTGTAAAGCGCCCTAAAAGCTTCCTCATTTAGGTTTCTGAATGAAGTTCTAATTTTCGCCAGTGTAGAGTATGCTGCTGTCGTTATCCTATTTATATGTGCCTCAGGAGTTAGATTAGGTGTCACATCCACTCCCAGGTCTCTTTCTCGAATCGTTACAGGTAGGCTGTTCCCCTTCATTGTGTACTGTCCCTTTGGTCTCCTGTCACCTGATCCCATTTCCATAACTTTACATTTACTGGTGTTAAACTCCAGTAGCCATTTCCCTGACCATCTCTGCAGCCTGTTTAAGTCCTCTTGGAGGATCCTACAATCCTCGTCTGTCACAACTCTTCTCATTAATTTTGCGTCATCTGCAAACATTGACATGTATGATTCCACTCCTGTAAACATATCATTTACGTAAATTAGAAAGAGGATTGGTCCCAGCACCGATCCTTGAGGTACTCCACTTGTTACTGTTCGCCAGTCCGACTTTTCGCCCCTTACCATTACCCTCTGGCTCCTTCCTGTTAGGTAGTTCTTCACCCATACTAGGGCCTTTCCGCTTACTCCTGCCTGCCTCTCAAGTTTGTATAGCAGTTGTATGTATGTGTGTGTGTGTGTGTGTACTTGTGTGTGTGTGTACTTGTGTGTGTGTGTGTGTGTGTGTGTGTGTGTGTACTTAAGCGCGTGTGTGTACTTGTGCGTGTGTGTGTGTGTGAGTGTGTGTGTGTGAGTGTGTGTGTGTGTACTCACCTAGTTGTACTCACCTAGTTGTGTTTGCGGGGGTTGAGCTCTGGCTCTTTGGTCCCGCCTCTCAACTGTCAGTCAACAGGTGTACAGATTCCTGAGCCTATCGGGCTCTATCATATCTACAGTTGAAACTGTGTATGGAGTCAGGCTCCACCACATCACCCCCTAATGCATTCCATTTGTCAACCACTCTGACACTAAAAAAGTTCTTTCTAATATCTCTGTGGCTCATTTGGGCACTCAGTTTCCACCTGTGTCCCCTTGTGCATGGTCCCCTTGTGTTAAATAGACTGTCTTTATCTACCCTATCAATTCCCTTCAGAATCTTGAATGTGGTGATCATGTCCCCCCTAACTCTTCTGTCTTCCTCGTAGCTCATACCTCTCAGCTCGGGTACTAGTCTGGTGGCAAACCTTTGAACCTTTTCCAGTTTAGTCTTATCCTTGACTACATATGGACTCCATGCTGGCGTTGCATACTCCAGGATTGGCCTGACATATGTGGTATACAAAGTTCTGAATGATTCTTTACACAAGTTTCTGAATGCCGTTCGTATGTTGGCCAGCCTGGCATAAGCCGCTGATGTTATCCGCTTGATATGTGCTGCAGGAGACAGGTCTGGCGTGATATCAACCCCCAAGTCTTTTTCCTTCTCTGACTCCTGAAGAATTTCCTCTCCCAGATGATACCTTGTATCTGGCCTCCTGCTCCCTACACCTATCTTTATTACATTACATTTGGTTGGGTTAAACTCTAACAACCATTTGTTCGACCATTCCTTCAGCTTGTCTAGGTCTTCTTGAAGCTTCAAACAGTCCTTTTCTGTTTTAATCCTTCTCATAATGTTAGCATCGTCCGCAAACATTGAGAGAAATGAATCGATACCCTCTGGGAGATCATTTACATATATCAGAAACAAGATAGGACCGAGTACAGAGCCCTGTGGGACTCCACTGGTGACTTCACGCCAATCGGAGATCTCACCCCTCACCGTAACTCTCTGCTTCCTATTGCTTAGATACTCCCTTATCCACTGGAGCACCTTACCAGCTACACCTGCCTGTCTCTCCAGCTTATGTACCAGCCTTTTATGCGGTACTGTGTCAAAGGCTTTCTGACAATCCAAGAAAATGCAGTCTGCCCAGCCCTCTCTTTCTTGCTTAATCTTTGTCACCTGATCGTAGAATTCTATCAAGCCTGTAAGGCAAGATTTACCCTCCCTGAACCCATGTTGGCGATTTGTCATGAAGTCCCTTCTCTCCAAATGTGTTACCAGGTTTTTTCTCACGATCTTCTCCATCACCTTGCATGATATACAAGTCAAGGACACTGGCCTGTAGTTCAGTGCCTCTTGCCTGTCGCCCTTTTTGTATATTGGGACCACATTCGCCGTCTTTAATATATCTGGTAGGTGTCCCGTCTCCAGTGACCTACTATACACTATTGAGAGTGGCAAGCAAAGTGCCTCTGCACACTCTTTCAGTATCCATGGTGAGATCCCATCTGGACCAACAGCCTTTCTTACATCCAGATCCAGCAGGTGTCTCTTGACCTCCTCTCTCGTAATTTCGAACTCTTCCAAGGCCGCCTGGTTTACCTCCCTTTCTCCTAGCACAGTGACCTCACCTTGTTCTATTGTGAAGACCTCCTGGAACCTCTTGTTGAGTTCTTCACACACCTCTCTGTCATTCTCTGTATACCTGTCCTCGCCTGTTTGAAATTTCAATACCTGTTCTTTCACTGTTGTTTTCCTTCTGATGTGACTGTAGAGTAGCTTTGGTTCGGTCTTGGCTTTGTTTGCTATATCATTTTCAAAACTTTTCTCTGCTTCTCTTCTCACCCTGACGTACTCATTCTTGGTTCTCTGGTATCTCTCTCTGCTTTCTGGTGTTCTGTTATTCCGGAAGTTCCTCCACGCCCTTTTGTTCAGTTTCTTCGCTTCCACACATGCCCTATTATACCATGGATTCTTCTGTTGCTTCTCGGATTTTTCCCTTTGGGCCGGGATGAACCTGTTTACTGCCTCCTGACACTTTTGGGTAACATAGTCCATCATACCCTGTACGGACTTATCTCTGAGGTCTGTGTCCCAAGATATTTCACTTAGGAAACTTCTCATCTGTTCATAATTTCCCTTTCGGTATGCAAGCCTTTTGATTCCTAGTTCTTTTTTTGGGGAAATAAGTCCTAGCTCTACCAGGTACTCAAAGTTCAATACACTGTGGGCACTCATTCCCAAGGGCGCTTCCATCTTAACTTCTCTTATATCCCACTCATTTAGGGTAAATATCAAATCAAGCATTGCTGGTTCATCTTCTCCTCTCATTCTTGTTGGTTCTGTGATGTGCTGGCTTAGAAAGTTTCTTGTTGCCACGTCCAGCAGCTTAGCCCTCCATGTTTCTGGTCCTCCATGCGGGTCTTTGTTCTTCCAATCTATCTTCCCATGGTTGAAGTCTCCCATAATTAGTAGTACAGATCCATTCCTGCTAGCAACAGAAGCTGCTCTTTCTATTATGTTAATAGTGGCCATGTTGTTTCTATCATATTCCTGTCTAGGTCTTCTGTCATTTGTTGGTGGATTATATATGACTACGACTATAATTTTTTCCCTCCAATTGTTACGGTACCTGCTGTGTAGTCACTGAAACCATCACAGCCCTGAATATCCATCTCCTCAAAATCCCAGCCTTTTCTTACCAGCAGAGCTACACCACCCCCACCTCTTCCTTCCCTCTCTATCCTCATAACATAATAGTCCTGTGGGAACACTGCGTTTGTTATCGTTTTCGTGATCTTTGTTTCTGTGAGGGCTATTATGTCTGGGTTTTCCTCTAGTTCCCGTTCTCCAAGCTCATTTGCTTTATTTGTAATTCCATCTATGTTAGTGTACATCGCTTTGAGGCTAACTTTCTTCTGTCCCTTCTCAAATCGCCTCCTTGGTGAGTGTTCTGCTGGTGGGGGAGGCTGTTCCATGGGTGTGAGGACCTGTGAGGTGGATAACAGGGTCTCAGAGGATACTGGGATGAGGTGTGGGGGATCCGGTGAAGGGTGAGGGACAGGGAGGGTATGGGGTGAAAGGGGAGGGAGGACGGGAAGGAAAGGGGGAGAGGGATGACTCGGGAGGAGGGGAGGGGTAGAAGGGTGGGGATTGGGTGTGGGGGGAGGGAGATTTGGCTGAACATTTCAGTGGGGGCAGGGAGGTTTTGGGGTAGGCGGGTTTCTATGCAGAGGAGGGAGGCAGGGTTGACCTCCCTTCTGGTGTTACTGGGTAGCTGGTTGTGGGTTCCCCCCTCGCTTCTGGGGGTGTTGTGTTGGGAGCTGTGACTTCCTGGTTTTCCCCTCTCGTCCTGCGCCTCTTCCTTGCTTCTGCCACCACGGCTCTCTCCTCCCTTGTCATGTCTCTCTGGAGGAATACATTTTTGAATTTTCCCATGTTTTTCAGGGAGGTCTTCCTTGATAGGATCTTCTCCTATGTGCTCTAGTTTGCAAACACTATCTTTATCATTCGGTCTCGGTCTTTGTTGTACCAACCTAGCCTGAAAACCTTCTCAATGCTATGCTCATCCTCTTCCATGTCAAGTGCCTTTAGTACGTCATTCACTGCTGCTTTGTCCTTGTCATTCCACTCTGTCCTATTAGAGTCTTCCTGCTCTTTAATACCCACAGCAACCACTGATCTGTTCCTTTCCAGCAGTTAACTAGTGGAACGTGCCGCCTCCTGTGAGGTGGCTGCTTTCATGGCCACCTCCATCACTGCAGTCATTACTTCAGAGTTATTTTTTTTTAGTATTTCCGCAAATGTTGCTTTTATTGTGGCATTCTCATCCAAAAAGCTATTACCACCTTCTCCCTGGATGGTTTTCTGAGTCTCAGCCTCGATACCATTCTCTTTGAGGGCTCTAATCTCCTCCTTTGCTGCTGTCCGCTCTCTTTTCAGGTTGCTTATTTCGTTCTTCATTTCCTGCATCATTTCTTGCATCTCACTCTTGATGTCCTCCAGAAACTGGGTGAACATTTCCTTCATTTCGTCACCTTGGCTCTTCCCTGTTCCCCTGGTACCTCTGGCTGCCATGCTTGACCCCTGTTCCTATAGTTGTGCCGTGATAGGATTTGTCAGGAGGGCAGAGCGGGATAGGGGAGGGAGAGAGAGAGAGAGAGGAAGAGAGAGAGAAAGAGAGAGAGAGAAGGGAGTGATAAAGGGAGAGATAAATGGGTGGGTGGGGGGGATCCGACCTTTCCACTGAAGTGAGAAGAAAGTAGAAGGGGACGGGGGGAGGAGATGGAGAGAGAGGCGGGAGGGAGAGAGAGAAGAGGGAGAGAGATGGAGAGGGGAGAGAGCGGGTGAGGGAGAGAACGGGTGAGGGAGAGAGGGGGGGGAGGTGTGTGTGTGTGTGTGTGTGATTGTGTGTGTGTGTGTGTGTGTGTGTACTCACCTAATTGTACTCACCTAATTGTGCTTGCGGGGGTTGAGCTCTGGCTCTTTGGTCCCGCCTCTCAACCGTCAATCAACTGGTGTACAGATTCCTGAGCCTATTGGGCTCTATCATATCTACATTTGAAACTGTGAATGGAGTCAGCCTCCACCACATCACTTCCTAATGCATTCCATTTGCTAACTACTCTGACACTGAAAAAGTTCTTTCTAACGTCTCTGTGGCTCATTTGGGTACTCAGCTTCCACCTGTGTCCCCTTGTTCGCGTCCCACCAGTGTTGAAAAGTTCATCCTTGTTTACCCGGTCGATTCCCCTGAGGATTTTGTAGGTTGTGATCATGTCCCCCCTTACTCTTCTGTCTTCCAGTGTCGTGAGGTGCATTTCCCGCAGCCTTTCCTCATAACTCATGCCTCTTAGTTCTGGGACTAGTCTAGTAGCATACCTTTGGACTTTTTCCAGCTTCGTCTTGTGCTTGACAAGGTACGGGCTCCATGCTGGGGCCGCATACTCCAGTATTGGTCTTACATATGTGGTGTACAAGATTCTGAATGATTCCTTACACAGGTTCCTGAACGCCGTTCTGATGTTAGCCAGCCTCGCATATGCCGCAGACGTTATTCTCTTTATGTGGGCTTCAGGAGACAGGTTTGGTGTGATATCAACTCCTAGATCTTTCTCTCTGTCTGTTTCATTAAGTACTTCATCTCCTATTCTGTATCCTGTGCCTGGCCTCCTGTTTCCACTGCCTAGTTTCATTACTTTGCATTTACTCGGGTTGAACTTCAACAGCCATTTGTTGGACCATTCACTCAGTCTATCCAGGTCATCTTGTAGCCTCCTACTATCATCCTCTGTTTCAATCCTCCTCATAATTTTTGCATCGTCGGCAAACATTGAGAGGAACGAATCTATACCCTCTGGGAGATCATTTACATATACCAGAAACAGTATAGGTCCAAGGAGTGTGTGTGTGTGTGTGTGTGTGTGTGTGTGTGTGTTTGTGTGTGTGTGTGTGTGTGTGTACTCACCTAGTTGTACTCACCTAGTTGTACTCACCTAGTTGTGTTTGCAGGGGTTGAGCTCTGGCTCTTTGGTCCCGCCTCTCAACCGTCTATTAACAGGTGTACAGATTCCTGAGCCTATCGGGCTCTGTCATATCAACACTTGAAACTGTGTTTGGAGTCAGCCTCCACCACATCACTTCCTAATGCATTCCATTGTGTGTGTGCGTGTGTGTGTGTGTACTCACCTAATTGTGCTCACCTAATTGTGCTTGCGGGGGTTGAGCTCTGGCTCTTTGGTCCCGCCTCTCAACCGTCAATCAACTGGTGTACAGATTCCTGAGCCTACTGGGCTCTATCATATCTACATTTGAAACTGTGTATGGAGTCAGCCTCCACCACATCACTTCCTAGTGCATTCCATTTACTAACTACTCTGACACTGAAAAAGTTCTTTCTAACGTCTCTGTGGATCATTTGGGTACTCAGCTTCCACCAGTGTCCCCTTGTTCGCGTCCCACCAGTGTTGAATAGTTCATCCTTGTTTACCCGGTCGATTCCCCTGAGGATTTTGTAGCTTGTGATCATGTTCCCCCTTACTCTTCTGTCTTCCAGGGTCGTAAGGTGCATTTCCCGCAGCCTTTCCTCATAACTCATGCCTCTTCGTTCTGGGACTAGTCTAGTAGCATACCTTTGGACTTTTTCCAGCTTCGTCTTGTGCTTGACAAGGTACGGGCTCCATGCTGGTGCCGCATACTCCAGGATTGGTCTTACATCTGTGGTGTACAAGATTCTGAATGATTCCTTACACAGGTTCCTGAACGCCGTTCTGATGTTAGCCAGCCTCGCATATGCCGCAGACGTTATTCTCTTTATGTGGGCTTCAGGAGACAGGTTTGGTGTGATATCAACTCATGGATCTTTCTCTCTGTCTGTTTCATTAAGTACTTCATCTCCTATTCTGTATCCTGTGCCTGGCCTCATGTTTCCACTGCCTAGTTTCATTACTTTGCATTTACTCGGGTTGAACTTCAACAGCCATATGTTGGACCATTCACTCAGTCTATCCAGATCATCTTGTAGCCTCCTACTATCATCCTCTGTTTCAATCCTCCTCATAATTTTTGCATCGTCGGCAAACATTGAGAGGAACGAATCTGTACCCTCTGGGAGATCATTTACATATACCAGAAACAGTATAGGTCCAAGGACTGACCCCTGCGGGACTCCACTTGTGACGTCTCGCCAATCTGAGACCTCACCCCTCACACAGACTCGTTGTCTCCTGTTGCTTAGGTACTCCTCTATCCACCGGAGTACCTTCCCTTTCACTCCAGCCTGCATCTCCAACTTTCGCACTAGCCTCTTGTGTGGCACTGTATCAAAGGCTTTCTGACAATCCAAAAATATGCAGTCTGCCCACCCTTCTCTTTCTTGTCTTATTTTTGTTGCCTGGTCATAGAATTCAAGTAACCTTGTGAGGCAGGACGTGCCATCCCTGAACCCATGTTGATGCTGTGTTACAAAGTTCCTTCGCTCCAGATGCTCCACTAGTTTTTTTCACACAATCTTCTCCATCAGCTTGCATGGTATGCAGGTTAGGGACACTGGCCTGTAGTTCAGTGCCTCCTGTCTATCCCCTTTCTTGTATATCGGGACTACGTTAGCTGCTTTCCAAATATCTGGCAGTTCCCCTGTTGCCAGTGATTTGTTATACACTATGGAGAGTGGTAGGCACAGTTCTCTTGCTCCTTCCTTTAGAACCCAAGGGGAGATTCCATCTGGGCCTCTAGCCTTCATCACGTCCAACTCTAGTAAACACTTCCTTACTTCCCCACTGGTAATCTCAAACTCATCCAGTGGTTCCTGGTTAGCTATTCCCTCACTTACCTCTGGAATTTCTCCTTGCTCTAAGGTGAAGACCTCCTGGAATTTCTTATTCAATTCCTCACACACTTCCTTGTCATTTGTAGTGAATCCTTAATCACTATCCTTAATCCTATCCTGAATCTCATAACCTGTTCCTTTACTGTTGTTTTTCTCCTAATGTGGCTATGCAACAATTTAGGCTGAGTCTTTCCCTTGCTTGCGATGTCATTTTCGTATTGTCCTTCTGCCTCTCTTCTCATCCTGACGTATTCATTCCTGGCATTCTGGTATCTTTCTCTGCTCTCTAGAGTCCTGTTATTCCTATAGTTTCTCCATGCCCTTTTGCTTTGCTGCTTAGCTAGCCTACATCTCTGATTAAACCATGGGTTTCTCATCTTCATTTCCCTGTTTTCCTTTTGGACTGGGACAAACTTGTTTGCTGCGTCCTTGCACTTCTGCGTGATGTAATCCATCATATCTTGGGCCGCCTTTCCCCTGAGCTCTGTTTCCAATGCTATATCTGTTAGGAATTTTCTTATCCCCTCATAGTGTGTGTGTGTGTGTGTGTGTGTGTGTGTGTGTGTGTGTGTGTGTGTGTGTGTGTGTGTGTGTGTGTGTGTGTGTGTGTGTGTACTCACCTAGTTGTGTTTGCGGGGGTTGAGCTCTGGCTCTTTGGTCCCGCCTCTCAACCGTCAATCAACAGGTGTACAGATTCCTGAGCCTATCGGGCTCTGTCATATCTACATGTGAAACTGTATATGGAGTCAGCCTCCACCACATCACCCCCTAATGCATTCCATTTGTCAACCACTCTGACACTAAAAAAGTTCTTTCTAATATCTCTGTGGCTCATTTGGGCACTCAGTTTCCACCTGTGTCCCCTAGTGCGTGTGCCCCTTGTGTTAAATAGTCTATCTTTATCAACCCTGTCGATTCCCTTGAGAATCTTGACTGTGGTGATCATGTCCCCCCTAACTCTTCTTTCTTCCAACGAAGTGAGGTTTAATTCCCGTAGTCTCTCCTCGTAGCTCATACCTCTCAGCTCGGTTACTAGTCTGTGGCAAACCTTTGAACCTTTTCCAGTTTAGTCGTATGCTTGAGTAGATATGGACTCCATGCTGGAGCCGCATACTCCAGGATTGGTCTGACATATCTGGTATATAATGTTCTGAAAGATTCCTTACACAAGTTTCTAAAGGCCGTTCTTATGTTAGCCAACCTGGCATATGCTGCTGATGTTATCCTCTTGATATGAGCATCAGGGGACAGGTCTGGCGTGATATCAACCCCCAGGTCTTTCTCTCTCTCTGACTCTTGAAGTATCTCATCTCCCAAATGATACCTTGTATCTGGTCTCCTGCTTCCTACCCACTGTGTGCGTGTTTGTGTGTGTGTGTGTGTGTGTGTGTGTGTGTGTGTGTGTGTGTGTGTGTGTGTGTGTGTGTGTGTGTGTGTGTGAGAGAGAGAGAGAGGGAGAGGGAGAGGGAGAGAGAGAGAGAGAGAGAGAGAGAGGGAGAGGGAGAGGGAGAGAGAGAGAGAGAGAGGGAGAGGGAGAGGGAGAGAGAGAGAGAGAGAGAGAGAGAGAGTGAGACAGAGAGAGAGAGAGATGGAGACAGAGAGAGAGAGAGAGAGAGAGTGAGACAGAGAGAGAGAGAGGGAGACAGAGAGAAAGAGGGAGACAGAGAGAAAGAGGAAGAGAGAGAGACAGAGGGAGAGAGGGAGGGAGGGGGAGAGAGAGAGAGAGAGAGAGAGAGAGAGAGAGAGAGAGAGAGAGAGAGAGAGAGAGAGAGAGAGAGAGAGAGAGAGAGAGAGAGAGAGAGAGAGAGGTTTCAACTTAGCTTACATAAGTTAAATATATGATAGTTCCCAATGTGTTAGTTTCAAAGTATACTCTTATGAAATAAATGAGTTTCTAGGTGTAAGCTTCAGATGAGCTGAGGTAGGATAACAGCTCTTGCTTGCAGTTTCACTAGGTATGTTATTAGGCATCCCTTATGAATCCTAGTCTTAGTTAAAAAAAAAAAAAAAAAAAAAAAAAAAAAAAGAGAGAGAAAGAGAGGAAGGGAATACAATACAGAGAGGAATATATGGAATATATGATCGAGAAAATAAGTAGTTTGAGTGTATATTAAATAACGGACTGTTAGAAAGGCGGGGTCCAAGAGCTAACAGCTGGATCCTGCTGAGAACAAAAGGGAAACACAAATAGGTAAATAAACACAAACACATACACACAAGACTCAAACACAGCCACTCCTGGCCTTCCACATCCCATCCACCAATTATGGTCATTCCGGCCAATACTCATCCAATCACCTCACATAAAGCAGTCACATCCGCCGAGGCACAGCCAATCACAGTTCATTCGTCCATCGGAAACCTCTCCGGAATACCACACGGGAACGCCACAATCAATCACAAACTGCATCACATACGCATTTTTCGAAACACCGTTCAGGTTCCCGCGATGCTCAGGCACCTGAGAGCCCCAAAGGAGCTCAGATTTCCCGGCAGGGGCGCAGATACAGGCGAGGCTTCAGAACTAGCGAGGCTCAGGCGCTCGACGCGATTCCTGGCGGTCGCGGCCCCAAGAGCCCTCTGTGCCCTGGAGTCCTGTAAGCGGGGAGGCAACAGAGATTTAGCGACTCACCCATCAGGTAAATGGTGAGGAATGGTGGAGGCGTGCCTGGTGATGGCTGGCTAGTTGTTGGTGTGGTGGTGGTGGTGGGTGTGGGGGGGGGGGGGGTGACAGTGTCCGGCTGGGTGGGTGTTGGGGGGTGACAGTGTCCTACAGGGTGGGTGGTGGTGGTGATGGTGGTAGTGTGTTTTAATCCACAAGTTAGTAGGGATTATTAGCTAGAGGATCATTACTACAACACTTAACGAATGATGATTGGAAGTACATGTTAAGTAGACAGACTATGGATCACATATCCAAGAAAGGTCAAAGGGATTAAGACCGTAGCTGTTAGCCAAACTAATAATTTCTGGAAAGAGGACTCAGGCTTCTAGGAACAAGGTTACCGCTTCTAAGGATAAGGTTAATCGGGTTATACCTTCCTTGAGAGGCGTGGTGAAATGTATGAGGCCATGGCTGACTGGCGACAGTCTGGTTGTGAAAGTGGAACTGGCAAGTCCTCCGAGGTCTCCGTTTGTGGCAGCAGCGAAGTGTAGCAGACAGCTATACGAGAGTCTGATGTGATCTTAGTGACCAAGTTAAGTTTGCAGTATGTGAGTATTGAATGTAAGACTAACCGGGTGTGAAGCGTTGTAGTAATTATTCAGTACTAGGGACTTAGGCGGAAGTTACGAGTGCAAGTGGTGACCGCGGAGGTCAAGTGGTCTATGGGTATTTGTTATGATCTCAGCCTACAGGAGAAACGAGTCTCCCACTTGAGAGTTATTCGACAAGCCTGACCTAACTAGAAAGTGTAGGAAATACAGAGGCGATAACACAGTTGTAAAATAGTTTGTTGGATTTAAATAACAATTTGAGATTATGGGCAGTGAAGAAGAAAACAGATAAATGACTGGTTAGGAGATGTGGATATTTTGCTGGAGGTGTGAGGCTCACTTCTGGAGGGCTTTGACCTCACTTGAGGACAGACATCGCAAGGGGAAAGCCGCGCTCCGTTTGAGCTCCCGTCAGAAAGGAACCCCTAGTGATATATTTATTATAGTTGTGTGTTGGTTGGTGGTGTCGTCGTTGTTCCTCCTTTACAGACAACCCAACCCACAACTCGGTAGAGTGCTTATACCTCACTAGGAGATCACACTAGGCGCTTCTGGCCCTTGGAGAGGGGCTCAACGTCACACATTTAGGGGATGCGGCTCCAACACTTAGCCTCGTTGTCATGTGCACACACCCACTCGAGCCACTGTGACTCCCCACTCTCTCCTTAGGTGATATGATCTCCTCAATCCCCCCTTTGACTTATTAGTATTACCTTCTACCCTGTCCACAGCAGTGGTTCTTGGTTCTTTCTCTCTCTCCTTCTGTACTATTTCATGGGAAGCCTCACTAGGACAAGGTCAAATACCAGCAAATTGGAATACATTTACTGGACAGAGCACATACACAATACATATACACATATAATAATAATGAATCCTATACTCTATACTATTACAATCAGGTTGCTCTCCAACACCATCAGAACTCTATTATCAGTTTACCAAGTGGTATCCTATCTTCTGATTCACCACCTGATACTATCAACCTCCTCAAGTAGATCAAGTCTACATACACCGTTGCACTATCAACAAGAGAAATATATATATATATATATATATATATATATATATATATATATATAAATGTGTACAATGAAAATCAGCATGTGAATGCAATAACATATATCAGCATAAATGTTCCTTGATACACCGCAATGATCAATCGATCACCCTATCAGTCCTAGAACACATACATCTGTAGGTAATCCAGCCTACGATCGTAACTCTAAACTTCAGTATAAAACACTCCTTGACATAAGAATGCAAACAATCACTCACCTCTCACTGCGTCTTGCACGCTAATGACAACCAAACACTATCAATTCCCTACAAGTAATCCACCAGAACTTCCCTTCCACCTCTGGAAGTTCACTACCCTAATATCTTTAGGTTCTTCCGGGCTTCACTACCAGGATCCTCTGCAGCTCCTCCCAGCTGCTATCATGAAGTTTCCTTGAGCAACTATGGTGCTTCACCCTTCAGTTAGGGTCCTCCACAGCTCTCTTGGCTGCTACACCATGAAGTTCCCTCGAGCAACTATGGTGCTTCACCACCTCTACAGAAGCACGTGACACTCCTCTTTACTGCTTCTCCTCACAGCTCGAGGTCCTCTGCTCAACTACCTTGGAGTCTCATCAACTGCTCCCTCTGTGCTGGCTTCGAAGTTCTCAGCAACTTCTTCCCCAAAGACAAACCTGCAACCCATTGACACTCCAATAAAAATGTTTCCCCTTTAACACATAAACAAAAAATAATCATACAATATGTTTGCCTCCAACCTCTATCTGTCCTCTACATACTGTAAGAGTGGACTTCCCTGTTGGGCGGGTCCATGCTCCACCTCGCCTGGCGGGTGTGATTCACACTGGGAGGGTCCTCCGTTGTCAGGAGCCGGGCTCCCTCAGTTGCCTGCCAGCGCTCAGAGGAGACGGATGTCGCTCCGTGTTCCTCCCTCTCCTCTCTCTTATTTTAAGCTTTCTGCCTTATCAAAACATGTCTAACTTATAAATAAACATCGCTACTGTCGCTGGGCACACGACCAACTACAAGCAATCACTATGAACTGGCGTATATCGTGCTTACCACAGATTATCTAGTCGAGGGCGCTATCCCTCTGACAGAGCTTGGTCAGGGCGCTTCCACGGCCCACAATAATGTCTCTGGGCGGCTTAATACTCTCCTCGTCGACCAGGACATGAGACCACAACGTTCCCAGCTTGATTCTACAGCTGGCACATCTACACACTTCTCTTCTCTTGGAGATATATCACTAGGGGTTCCTTTCTGACAGGAGCTCAAACGGAGCGCGGCTTTCCCCTTGCGATGTCTGGCCTCAAGTGAGGTCAAAGCCCTCCAGAAGTGAGCCTCACACCTCCAGCAAAATATCCACATCTCCTAACCAGCCATTTATCTGTTTTCTTCTTCACTGCCCATAATCTCAAATTGTTATTTAAATCCAACTAACTATTTTACAACTGTGTTATCGCCTCTATATTTCCTACACTTTCTAGTTAGGTCAGGCTTGTCGAATAACTCTCAAGGGGGAGACTCGTTTCTCCTGTAGGCTGAGATCATAACATATTGGAAGTGTATTTAACTAATAGAGTATGTTAATATGTTATTATTTGTCAGAGTCTATTCTTTGTAATTAAATGACAAAACCTAACGGCCTTTAAATACCTTCCATCTGTCCCCTCATAGTGTTCCTGGTTTGGTTGGTGAGGGAATGTTAGGGAATTGGTAGACGACATATTTGGTGGCAGCGCAAACAGGTTTTGGAACACAGTGAGAGGTAAAGGAAGTGTGTTACTGGTTTAGTTTGTGAGGGAATGTTCGGGAATTGGTAGACGTCGCTTTGTGTTGAGAACGGTGGTTACTAGACGGAGGAAAGAAGGGTCAGGTGAGATCAGGTCAGAGGGGTTAGTTAATTAAAGGGACTAGGCCATTGTGGGGCGCATGTGGGGTTTATTTCTTTCTTTCCAGATTCCCGCAACGAGAGACGGCTAAGATGCAAGTCTGGATTACTGAAGCATCGGGATCCAAAACAAGTGCAGTGTTCGTAGTGCGCTTAGCTTTGATGTCCAAAGGGATTGGAAAGGATGGGGGAGGTAGATGGATGGGGAGATGAAATTCAGGAAGAGGATGCGGGTGTAGAGAGAGAGGAGGTTTGAAAGTTCGGTGGCCTGTCCACCATGGGTTGGCATACGTGCATGTGTTGTTTGTTTGTGTATGTGTTATGTTGGGTTGTCAGTACATTGGCTGGGGGGGCTAGTGTTTGTGACCTTGCTGGTGTCCTAAAGCACTAGAGCCGATGGAGTTGGCTGAAGGAGGTTAATTTTAGCAACATCAGGATAGTTACACTTCTGATACCACGATAAAGGGTTTTTTGGTTATATACTTTTTTTGTAGGAGTTTTACTTATTTTTTTTTATTTTTTTTTTTTTATTTTTTTTTTCTTTCTTTATTTTTATCTTAATTCTTCATTTGGTGTAGATCAGGTCCGGGATGGGCCACTCATCTGGGTCGTCTGGCAGGCCGCTTAGTATTTGAGGTCTTGGGAAGGCCTCATCTTGGATGTGTCTGGTCACTTTTTGTTGGAGAGTGATTCTTCTGGTTCTGTGTGGTGGTTCGTTGTTCTCGTAGTCGCTGGTGGTGTTTTCTGCTACGTAGGGATCTTCGGGGTCTGGGACATACATGTTCTTCATGCGGTACAGCTGTCTTCTGGCCAGGTAGCTGAGCCTAATGTTCATTGGCTTCATGTTGAGCGTCTCATGGATTTGGTCAGTTCTTACCCTGTCCATCAGTGTCAGGCCCTCCGCAAAGCGAGGTGCTTTGTTTTGTACTCGATGGATCTTCAGCATGTTGGATTTGTTCGTGTGGTTCAGGGGGACGTAAGGGTATTCCAGGCTAGGCCTTATGATCATTCTGTACAGGTGGAGCTTGATGTGGGATGCTTGCTTGAAATGGAAGAGCCTCGCCAGTGAGCCCCGGGCCACAACACACGGCGGGGGACGCCGTGTGTTGTGTTGATAGCGTTGGGGACGCCGTGTGTTGTGTTGAAGACGTTGGGGACGCCGTGTGTTGTGTTGATGGCGTTGGAGACGCCGTGTGTTGATGGCGTTGAGGACGCCGGGTGTTGTGTTGATAGCGTTGGGGACGCCGTGTGTTGTGTTGATGGCGTTGGAGACGCCGTGTGTTGATGGCGTTGAGGACGCCGGGTGTTGTGTTGATAGCGTTGGGGACGCCGTGTGTTGTGTTGATAGCGTTGGGGACGCCGTGTGTTGTGTTGAAGACGTTGGGGACGCCGTGTGTTGTGTTGATGGCGTTGGAGACGCCGTGTGTTGATGGCGTTGAGGACGCCGGGTGTTGTGTTGATAGCGTTGGGGACGCCGTGTGTTGTGTTGATGGCGTTGGAGACGCCTTGTGTTGATGGCGTTGAGGACGCCGGGTGTTGTGTTGATAGCGTTGGGGACGCCGTGTGTTGTGTTGAGGGCGTTGGGGACGCCGTGTGTTGTGTTGATGGCGTTGGGGACGCCGTGTGTTGTGTTGAGAGCGTTGGGGACGCCGTGTGTTGTGTTGAGGGCGTTGGGGACGCCGTGTGTTGTGTTGAGGGCGTTGGAGACGCCGTGGGTTGTGTTGAGGGCGTTGGGGACGCCGTGTGTTGTGTTGACGGCGTTGGGGACGCCGTGTGTTGTGTTGATGGCGTTGGAGACGCCGTGTGTTGATGGCGTTGAGGACGCCGGGTGTTGTGTTGATAGCGTTGGGGACGCCGGGTGTTGTGTTGATAGCGTTGGGGACGCCGTGTGCTGTGTTGAGGGCGTTGGGGACGCCGTGTGTTGTGTTGATATCATTGGGGACGCCTGTGTTGTGTTGATAGTGTTGGGGATGCCATGTGTTGTGTTGAGGGCGTTGAGGACGCCGTGTGTTGTGTTGACGGCGTTGGGGACACCGTGTGTTGTGTTGATGGCGTTGGGGACGCCGTGTGTTGATGGCGTTGAGGATGCCGGATGTTGTGGTGATAGCGTTGGGGACGCCGTGTGTTGTTTTGATGACGTTAGGGACGCCGAGTGTTGATGGCGTTGGGGACGCCGAGTGTTGATGGCGTTGGGGACGCCGAGTGTTGATGGCGTTGGGGACGCCATTGGGTGGTGTAGTGTAGTGGCGTTTGGACGCCTGGTATAGAGTGTGGTGTTGTGGAGTATATGGTGGCACAGGGGCGCCAGGTAGTGGTCGGTAAGGTGAGTATTGGCGTAGCAAGGTCGGTGCGCTAGGACACAGGAAGTGGTTGTGAGGATGTGTGGCGTTATAATGAGGTCATCAGTGGTAGGGATGCAACCCGTTCTCGCAAATTTAATAAGTCAATATTGACTTATTAAATATGTGCATAGGTGACATACTTAACATAATAGTTTCCCTTGAAAAGCTTCATAGAAAACACCGACCTTACCTAACCTACTTAGTATGTTAAGATAAGCATCTTATTGCTTCGTAATTACAATTATTACCTAACCTATACCTATAACAGGTTAAGTAACAATTGTAATTACGAAGCAATAAGATGCTTATTTTAACATACTAAGTAGGTTAGGTAAGGTCGGTGTTTTCTATGAAGCTTTTCAAGGGAAACTATTATGTTTAGTATGTAACCTATGCACGCAACTAATAAGTCAATATTGACTTATTAAATTTGCGAGAACGGGTTGAGGGATGACCAGAGGAGATGGTGTGTCGGAGTGGGTAAGTCTTATGGATAAGATGTAATGTGGATAATTGCAGGAGTTGGTAGCTGCAGTAGGCGAGCCAAGTCGATATATCTAGCAAGACTCATAAAAGACTAATAAAAATTCATTATTTTCATTAAAATTTTCATTAATTAAGTCGGAGGGGGTAAGTCTTATGGATAAGATTACAATGTAGCACTTCAAAATTTCAGGTGTTGATGGTTGCAGTGGGCGAGCCAAGTAGATATACTAATTTCTCATTATTTAAGTTGTTACAGAAATCTCGCTAGAGGCGAGCCAGTGGCAGTATGATGCTTTAGTGACATTAGTTGTGAAATTATTTTATTGAGGGATTTATTGTGATAATGTATGTGCATGTATATACTGTATATTACCTCATCAGCACCATTACTGAGTGTTAGGCTTGAGAACGTCCCCCGGGATCATGTAACAGAGCTTCTGGTAGAGAAGAAGGGAAGCCATGAGGCTACACTCAGTAATTCTAGAAAAAATGGGGGAGGAAGTGAAGCCAACGTGACGTTATAGGCGAAATTCGCCCACTGACATCAAAACAGGGATAAGGTCCAGCTGCATACTACTTTTTCGGATATATATATATATATATATATATATATATATATATATATATATATATATATATATATATATATATATATATATATATATATATATATATATATATATACAACTTTAGAACACTTTCCCACCAGGAGACTCGAACCCTAGCCAGCACAGAAGCCTTCCAGCAACTGGCATAACAGGTACGCCTTAACCCTCTCCACCACCTGCTCAGACCCTTAAAAGAGATGGTAATTTCGGAGTATTTAAATACCCCAAAGATCAACACCTCCCAAGAGCACCAGAGCAAGTGAGGGGTCATTTATACGTTAATTTCATCAAGTCCCTGTTAATATGGGAAGACACAGTGTCTCTGCTTAAGGCACAACTCTCCTAAACACGAGAGTCAAGTATACAACTTTAGAACACTTTCCCACCAGGAGACTCGAACCCTAGCCAGCACAGAAGCCTTCCAGCAACTGGCATAACAGGTACGCCTTAACCCTCTCCACCACCTGCTCAGACCCTTAAAAGAGATGGTAATTTCGGAGTATTTAAATACCCCAAAGATCAACACCTCCCAAGAGCACCAGAGCAAGTGAGGGGTCATTTATACGTTAATTTCATCAAGTCCCTGTTAATATGGGAAGACACAGTGTCTCTGCTTAAGGCACAACTCTCCTAAACACGAGAGTCAAGTATACAACTTTAGAACACTTTCCCACCAGGAGACTCGAACCCTAGCCAGCACAGAAGCCTTCCAGCAACTGGCATAACAGGTACGCCTTAACCCTCTCCACCACCTGCTCAGACCCTTAAAAGAGATGGTAATTTTGGAGTATTTAAATACCCCAAAGATCAACACCTCCCAAGAGCACCAGAGCAAGTGAGGGGTCATTTATACGTTAATTTCATCAAGACCCTGTTAATATGGGAAGACACAGTGTCTCTGCTTAAGGCACAACTCTCCTAAACACGAGAGTCAAGTATACAACTTTAGAACACTTTCCCACCAGGAGACTCGAACCCTAGCCAGCACAGAAGCCTTCCTGCAACTGGCATAACAGGTACGCCTTAACCCTCTCCACCACCTGCTCAGACCCTTAAAAGAGATGGTAATTTCGGAGTATTTAAATACCCCAAAGATCAACACCTCCCAAGAGCACCAGAGCAAGTGAGGGGTCATTTATACGTTAATTTCATCAAGTCCCTGTTAATATGGGAAGACACAGTGTCTCTGCTTAAGGCACAACTCTCCTAAACGCGAGAGTCAAGTATACAACTTTAGAACACTTTCCCACCAGGAGACT
>NC_091191.1:25933429-26055929 GCF_040958095.1 Procambarus clarkii | reverse complement strand
GACCTCAGCAGCAGTTCTCGTCACCAGTTAACACCTCGCACCCCTACACGTCAGTCAGAGATGATGATACATACAACGGTAGGGAATTAGCTTACTTTTTCAGAGCACAAAAGTTCGCTAATTCTGTAAGTATCATATTAATTTCAGTAGGAAAAACTTGCGTATGTCCTACAGAGACTCTGCAAGGTATGCCTACATCCTTGGACTACCAATTTTACTCTTGAGGCAATTAACTGTTTCATTTGTTTTCGAAACTCTGTTTCATTTGTTAGTAGGATTTTCTTGCCCTTATCCTCTTACATGAGTACCGGGTACAAGATTTCCTGCGCCTTTGATTTCAGTTAATCATTTAACATCTTGTACTTAACTTTAATTGTTAAAAGATCCCACAGGATAGGTACCAGTTGCCACGTTGTCCTGTTTCTGACATTCACTATAACTGTATATTCGTTGTACATTTATTTGCTAATTTCACCATGTTTCATCTCCAAGCTTTCCGTGCAGATCCAGCTGGTACAATAGGGACTTTAAGTCATGCCAAGAAGACTGAATTACAAACTCTTGCACATGAGTATCAACTAACAGTTCCCTACCAAGCCAACAAGAGTGAAATACACAACCTGTTGCTGGATCATTTCTTAGAGCAAGGTAAGATAGACTCTGAAACTCATGAAACTTACTATATTGCAGATAAAACTGATTTGGCAACAATGAAACTCAAAATAGAGCTGGCCAAGATTGAACGTGAGCAGCAAAGGGAAGCCCTTGAGCAGCAAAGAGAAGCAGCTGCCATACGAAGGGAAGAACAAGAACGTGAGGCTGCCTTAAGAAGGGAAGAAATCGCCCTCAAAGAACGTGAAGTTGCAATGCTCCAGGAGCGGGAACGAGTACAGCTTGAAACAAAACGACGCGAATTGGAGATTCAACGCGAACATGACAAGCAACAAGCGACTCTGGCTTTAGAGTGTCGTCAACAAGAATTCGCGTTGGAAACTTCACACTTCGCTCAACGCCAGCAAGCTACTGCCACTCTTCCCGTCAGTTTTAATATATCACATGCAAGTAAGTTTTTTTTTTTTTTTTTTTTTTTTTTTTTTGAGATATATACAAGAGTTATTACATTCTTGTACAGCCACTAGTACGCGTAGCGTTTCGGGCAAGTCCTTAATCCTATGGTCCCTGGAATACGATCCCCTGCCGCGAAGAATCGTTTTTTCATCCAAGTACACATTTTACTGTTGCGTTAAACAGAGGCTACAGTTAAGGAATTGCGCCCAGTAAATCCTCCCCGGCCAGGATACGAACCCATGACATAGCGCTCGCGGAACGCCAGGCGAGTGTCTTACCACTACACCACGGAGACTGCAAAGTTAAGTTAATGCCATCCTTTGTAGAAGCAGAAGTTGATGTGTTTTTCACCACCTTTGAAACCCTTGCTAATCAACTCAGTTGGCCTGTCGACCAATGGGCCACACTTCTCAGAGTCCATCTTACAGGTAGAGCTGCAGTCACACTCAGTACTTTGGCGTCTGAGAATGACTACCAGACTCTGAAACAAGCAGTGTTGGACGCCTACCTCCTTTCTCCACAGAAAGTTATCGAAGGAAATTCCGTGACCACCTGAAGGCAAGTACCACTACCTTCCTCGAGTTTGCTAACACAAAACGGAGATATTTTATGAAATGGCTGGAAGCAGCACATGTCTCTACTTTTACAGAACTCGTCAACCTGATGCTTGTTGAAGAATTCTTGAGGCGTGTGCCGCCTCCTGTCCGTCTATACTTAGCAGATAAAGAAGAAACCGACTACCTAAAGTGTGCTAAGTCGGCTGACACTTACAGCCTCATCCACCGGCTGACACCAGAACCATCCTCCAGTAAGAAGTCGTGGTACAGTTACGAGAAAGTGAGCACCGATCAAGCTGGCTCGCAATTGTACTGCAAGTATTGTAGACTCTATGGACATACCATAGACAAGTGTGGTAAGTCTCAATACAAGGGAACCAATGACCCACAGAAACCCAAACCAACTCCTCCTAAGTCCGGTAAGCCTGTGATGAATGTTGGTGTTAATGTTAATGATCTTTCTCTTTTCAGTAACCACCTGTATACTGGAACTGTCTCTGCCAACGGTTCAAATCCGGAGGGACGTTTCAAATTGAAGATCTTGAGGGACACAGCGGCTCTTCAATCGATCATCTTGAAGTCGGCTGTGCCCAACATCGCCTACACCGGAGAAACTGTCTTCATCACTGACCTCACTGCTACCACTCCATACCCTCTCGCCAGAGTTCACCTGGATTGTCCCTACGTGAACGGAGAAGTCCAAGTCGCCGTCAGGGAAAAGCCTTTTCCCATGCCTGGAGTGCAACTTCTCCTAGGCAACGACTTGGCAGAAGACCTGCAACCGACCAACCTGATCGTCATGGACAAACCCCTGGTGTGTACCTCTGTGCCAATTAACCCTATACTAGCGTATGTTCCAGCAGAGGTTCAAGAGTGATGAAGTTTCTCCTCCGGTTCTCGTGACCACCCGTGCACAAGCCGCACGTCCACAGCCAGCCGACTCTACTGCTACCGCTGTCCCTCAAGACCCTCAGAAACTACCCCCGAATCTGACCAAGTTGGAGTTCCGTAAGTTGCAGAGGGAAGATCTTACTTTAACACCATTGTTTTTCCAGGCTGAGACTCAACCCGACAGTATTCCTGGGTTCTTCCTAGAGAACGACTTGCTCTACCGCAGATATAGACCCAGTAAACCGAAGGAGGAGGACGATTGGGCCAACATCGAACAACTTGTGATTCCTACCAGCCTGCGGCCCACTATTCTCCACCTGGCCCACGGAGCACTCTCCCACTACGGACTCAACAAGACTTACCATGGAATTCGTCAAGACTACTACTGGCCAGGTATGGTAAATAGCGTCAAACAGTACGTAAAACAGTGTCATACATGTCAGATGGCAGGCAAACCGAACATCTCCATTCCCAGAGCGCCACTGATTCCCAAACAGGTGCCTGCGGAACCTTTCCACAGACTTATAATAGACTGTGTTGGTCCTTTACCTCGGACCAGTTCAGGTAACGCCTATATCTTAACCATCCTGTGTCCTACCACCAGATTTCCCATAGCAGTTCCAGTGAAGAACATCACGGCTGCTACGGTTGTAAAGCATCTATTGAAGATCTTCACTCGATACGGATTTCCCAGGGAGATTCAGAGCGACTTTGGTACCAACTTCACCAGTGATCTCTTCAAAAGGACACTGGAGGAGTTCAACATCAAACAGGTATTGTCCAGCCCCTATCATCCTGCTTCACAGGGTTCTCTTGAGCGTAGTCATCAGACTATCAAAGCACTCCTGAAAAAGTTTTGTAGTGAAACCTCTGAGGATTGGGATAAGCAAATCGACCTTATAATGTGTATTTACAGAAGTCTCCCCAATGAGTCCCTAGGAGTATCTCCTTATGAGATGCTCTACGGCCGTAAGTCCCGTACTCCCCTTAAGGCTTTCAAAGACTCTCTCAGAGATGCCACCTTCAGTGAGCATCAGAATGTGCCCCAGTTTCTTCAAAACCTTCAACACATTCTAGAGAGAGTCCACCGTTTTGCCCATGATAATCTATTGAAAGCCCAGGAGAGGATGAAGACTCATTACGACCAGACCAGCAAAGTACGAGAATTTAAGCCGGGAGACTTCGTGCTTGCATATTTTCCAATCCCAGGTTCACCTTTACAAAACAGGTTTTCAGGACCCTACCGCGTCAAGGAGTGCAGAAACAATAACAACTACGTCATCGAGACTCCAGATAGGCGGCGGAAGACCCAGCTGTGCCACGTCAACCTCCTGAAGCAATATAATGGTACTCCTCCCACTGTCCTAATCAATTACTCTACCTTCACAGAACCCTACATCCACAGTGAGACCTTCCCAGCTTCTCCTCCCGAAAGCACTGACAAGGAGTCAGCGCTTTCTAATTCCGAAATCCTTAATGATCTTCCCAAATACTTTCAGGATAATCATAGTGCACCTCTTGTCAAGATCTTCAGAGAACATCAGGAGTTGTTCCGAGATGACCCCCAAGAGTGTAATGTTACCCAGCACGACATCCAACTGCTCCCCGACACCCGGCCGATTCGTCAACCCTTCTACCGAATCAGTCCGAGCAAGAAGGAAGTCATGCGTGCTGAGGTGCAGTACCTCTTGGATCATGGACTGGCTACACCTTGTTTTCATGAATTAATATTTTTTCGACAACCTAACCTACCTAACCTAACCTGACTTTTTCGGCTACCTAACCTAACCTAACCTATAGAGATAGGTTAGGTAGGGTTGGTTAGGTTCGGTCATATATCTACGTTAATTTTAACTCAAATTAAAAAAAAATTACCTCATACGAAATGAAATGGGTAGCTTTATCATTTCATATGAAAAAAATTAGAGAAAATATAATAATTAAGGAAAACTTGGCTTATTAGGCAAATCGAGCCTTGCATAATAGGCTGAGAAGTGCGTTCTGGCTACTAGGTACGACATATATATATATATATATATATATATATATATATATATATATATATATATATATATATATATATATATATATATATATATATATATATATATATGTCGTACCTAGTTGCCAGAATGCGCTTCTCAGCCTACTATGCAAGGTCCAATTTGCCAAATAAGCCAAGTTTTCATGAAATAATTGTTTTTCGACTACCTAACCTTCTCAGGCTTCTCAGCCTACTATGCAAGGTCCAATTTGCCAAATAAGCCAAGTTTTCATGAAATAATTGTTTTTCGACTACCTAACCTACCTAACCTAACCTAACCTAACTTTTTCGGCCACCTAACCTAACCTAACCTATTAAGATAGGTTAGGTTAGGTTAGGTAGGGTTGGCTAGGTTCGGTCATATATCTACGTTAATTTTAACTCCAATAAAAAAAATTGACCTCATACATAATGAAATCGGTAGCTTTATCATTTCATAAGAAAAAATTTAGACAAAATATATTAATTCATGAAAACTTGGCTTATTAGGAAAATCGGGCCTTGTATAGTAGGCTGAGAAGTGCGTTCTGGCTACTAGGTACGACATATATATATTGTGACAATAATCTCCTTCAAGAGATTGAGCCTGCTCTTCCCTCCAAAATACGTTGCTACAAATCTATATACAACTAATATGGAAGAAATATCCAACATCCAAAATATCGTTTTGGTAGGGACGCGAGTCTTATTTTCCTCGGCGTCACCCCTTTTATATGAAAGGAACCGTCGGAAATGCATCCGAGGTGCCGTGTGGTTTGTCGCCTCCTCGTTGGTGGAGAGAGGCGACGCCACAGTGTTTTTGTTCAGCCTTCCCATGACATGGAAGAAGGTTGGTGCTCTGTTCCCATGCACACAGACCGATCGATAGCTGACTCGATGTGCAGTCGTAGGCTGGAGAAGTGATCGCACGGAGATCGGAAGGAATCGTCGTGACACAATACAGAGGCGCTGCTTTGAAGGCCTCTCGAGCCTCACGACGTGCGCGATTACGGGCGCTCTCGCCTAATGCTACGTATGTCTAGCAGAATGCAAGTTCGCCTCGCGCACCGGACCCGAGATGCCGCAGCGTGTGCAGTGACAGTGACAGTTGTCACTGTCACTGCACAGTGACAACTGTCAGTTGGGCAACCACCCAAATGACAGTTGGGAACCACCCAATCCCACTCATATACATGTCCAACCCATGCTTGAAACAATCGAGGGACCCCACCTCCACAATGTTACGCGGCAATTGGTTCCACAAATCAACAACCCTGTTACTGAACCAGTATTTACCCAAGTCTTTCCTAAATCTAAACTTATCCAATTTATACCCATTGTTTCGTGTTCTGTCCTGTGTTGATACTTTTAATACCCTATTAATATCCCCCCGGTTATGTCCATTCATCCACTTGTAAACCTCTATCATGTCACCCCTAACTCTTCGCCTTTCCAGTGAATGCAACTTAAGCTTTGTTAATCTTTCTTCATATGAAAGATTTCTAATTTGGGGAATTAACTTAGTCATCCTACGCTGGACACGTTCAAGTGAATTTATATCCATTCTATAATATGGCGACCAAAACTGAACTGCATAATCTAAATGGGGCCTAACTAGAGCAAGATATAGCTGAAGAACCACACCAGGTGTCTTGTTACTAACGCTGCGATTAATAAATCCAAGTGTCCGATTTGCCTTATTACGAACATTTATGCATTGATCCTTTTGTTTTAAATTCTTACTAATCATAACTCCCAGATCCCTTTCGCAATCCGACTTCGCAATCACAACACCATCTAGCTCGTATCTTGTAACCCTATCATCATTACCTAACCTCAGAACTTTACATTTATCAGCATTAAACTGCATCTGCCAATCCTTTGACCATTTCAAAACCCTATCTAGATCAACTTGAAGTGATAGTGAGTCCTCCTCCGAATTAATTTCCCTACCGATTTTCGTATCATCGGCAAATTTGCAAATGTTGCTACTCAAACCTGAATCTAAATCATTTATATATATTATAAACAACAGAGGTCCCAGGACAGAGCCTTGAGGCACTCCACTTACAACATATTTCCACTCTGACTTGATTCCATTTATACTAACTCTCTGTTTCCTTTGGTATAGCCATGCCCTAATCCAGCTTAATATAGCACCCCCAATACCATGAGACTCTATCTTTTTAATCAGTCTTTCATGTGGCACTGTATCAAAAGCTTTGCTAAAGTCAAGGTATACAACATCGCAATCCTTACCACTATCAACTGCCTCAACAATGCTAGAATAAAAAGATAACAAATTTGTTAAACATGAACGGCCATTTATAAAACCATGTTGCGACTCAATTATTAATTTATGTTTTTCAAGATGAAGACGAATTTTATTTGCTATTATGGATTCGAGTAACTTTCCCACAATAGACGTTAGGCTAATTGGTCGATAGTTAGACGCAAGTGATCTATCTCCTTTCTTAAAAACTGGTATCACATTAGCAACTTTCCAAAACTCTGGCACTCTGCCTGACTCTATTGATTTATTAAATATGGTTGACAGTGGGTCACAAAGCTCCTCTTTGCATTCTTTAAGCACCCTAGCAAACACTTCATCCGGCCCTGGGGCTTTGTTTGGTTTGAGTTTTACTATTTGTTTAAGAACATCCTCCCTGGTAACTGTTAAACTCGTCAACCTGTCCTCGTCCCCACCCACATAGACTTGTTCGGCTGAAGGCATATTGTTAAGTTCCTCTTTAGTAAATACAGATACAAAATATTTATTAAAAATACTACTCATCTCTTCATCACTATCTGTTATTTGACCTGTCTCAGTTTTTAATGGACCTATCCTTTCCCTAGTCTTAGTACGATATAACTGAAAAAACCCTTTAGGATTTGTCTTTGCTTGCCCTGCTATGCGAACTTCATAGTTTCTTTTTGCTTTCCTTATCTCTTTTTTAACATTTCTAACCAGTTGTACGAATTCCTGTTCTAAAGTGACCTCCCCATTTTTAATCCTTTTGTACCAAGCTCTCTTTTTACCTATAAGGTTCTTCAAATTCTTTGTTATCCACTTTGGGTCATTTGTATTCGATCTATTCAATTTGTATGGTATACTACGTTCCTGTGCTTTGTTTAGAATATTCTTAAATAAGTTATATATTGAATCCACATCGAAATCCCCATTTAAGTCACCTATCGCTGGGTTCATGTCTCGCTCCAAGACCGGCCCACACCCCATACCCAAGACTTTCCAATCAATTTGACCCAAAAAATTTCTTAGGCTATTAAAATCAGCTTTTCGAAAATCTGGCACTTTAACAGAATTTTCTCCTACTGGTCTATTCCATTCTATGCTAAATCTGATTTCTTTGTGATCACTGCTCCCTAGCTCACTCCCTATTTCGATGTCATTAATTTGCGTTTCCCTGTTAGTTAACACTAAATCTAAAATATTATTTTCCCGTGTTGGTTCCTTAATGTGTTGCGTAAGAAAGCAATCGTCAATTAATTCTAGCAGTTACTAGGGAGGATGTTCTTAAACAAATAGTAAAACTCAAACCAAACAAATCCCCAGGGCCGGATGAAGTGTTTGCCAGGGTGCTTAAAGAATGCAAAGAGGAGCTTTGTGACCCACTGTCAACCATATTTAATAAATCAATAGAGTCAGGCAGAGTGCCAGAGTTTGGGAAAGTTGCTAATGTGATATCAGTTTTTAAGAAAGGAGATAGATCACTTGCGTCTAACTATCGACCAATTAGCCTAACGTCTATTGTGGGAAAGTTACTCGAATCTATAATAGCAAATAAAATTCGTCTTCATCTTGAAAAACATAAATTATTAATTGAGTCGCAACATGGTTTTATAAATGGCCGTTCTTGTTTAACAAATTTGTTATCTTTTTATTCTAGCATTGTTGAGGCAGTTGATAGTGGTAAGGATTGCGATGTTGTATACCTTGACTTTAGCAAAGCTTTTGATACAGTGCCACATGAAAGACTGATTAAAAAGATAGAGTCTCATGGTATTGGGGGTGCTATATTAAGCTGGATTAGGGCATGGCTATACCAAAGGAAACAGAGAGTTAGTATAAATGGAATCAAGTCAGAGTGGGAAAATGTTGTAAGTGGAGTGCCTCAAGGCTCTGTCCTGGGGCCTCTGTTGTTTATAATATATATAAATGATTTAGATTCAGGTTTGAGTAGCAACATTTGCAAATTTGCCGATGATACGAAAATCGGTAGGGAAATTAATTCGGAGGAGGACTCACTATCACTTCAAGTTGATCTAGATAGGGTTTTGAAATGGTCAAAGGATTGGCAGATGCAGTTTAATGCTGATAAATGTAAAGTTCTGAGGTTAGGTAATGATGATAGAGTTACAAGATACGAGCTAGATGGTGTTGTGATTGCGAAGTCGGATTGCGAAAGGGATCTGGGAGTTATGATTAGTAAGAATTTAAAACAAAAGGATCAATGCATAAATGTTCGTAATAAGGCAAATCGGACACTTGGATTTATTAATCGCAGCGTTAGTAACAAGACACCTGGTGTGGTTCTCAAGCTATATCTTGCTCTAGTTAGGCCCCATTTAGATTATGCAGTTCAGTTTTGGTCGCCATATTATAGAATGGATATAAATTCACTTGAACGTGTCCAGCGTAGGATGACTAAGTTAATTCCCCAAATTAGAAATCTTTCATATGAAGAAAGATTAACAAAGCTTAAGTTGCATTCACTGGAAAGGCGAAGAGTTAGGGGTGACATGATAGAGGTTTACAAGTGGATGAATGGACATAACCGGGGGGATATTAATAGGGTATTAAAAGTATCAACACAGGACAGAACACGAAACAATGGGTATAAATTGGATAAGTTTAGATTTAGGAAAGACTTGGGTAAATACTGGTTCAGTAACAGGGTTGTTGATTTGTGGAACCAATTGCCGCGTAACATTGTGGAGGTGGGGTCCCTCGATTGTTTCAAGCACGGGTTGGACAAGTATATGAGTGGGATTGGGTGGTTATAGAATAGGAGCTGCCTCGTATGGGCCAATAGGCCTTCTGCAGTTACCTTTGTTCTTATGTTATGTTCTTAAGAAAGGAGATAGATCACTTGCGTCTAACTATCGACCAATTAGCCTAACGTCTATTGTGGGAAAGTTACTCGAATCTATAATAGCAAATAAAATTCGTCTTCATCTTGAAAAACATAAATTAATAATTGAGTCTCAACATGGTTTTATAAATGGCCGTTCATGTTTAACAAATTTGTTATCTTTTTATTCTAGCATTGTTGAGGCAGTTGATAGTGGTAAGGATTGCGATGTTGTATACCTTGACTTTAGCAAAGCTTTTGATACAGTGCCACATGAAAGACTGATTAAAAAGATAGAGTCTCATGGTATTGGGGGTGCTATATTAAGCTGGATTAGGGCATGGCTATACCAAAGGAAACAGAGAGTTAGTATAAATGGAATCAAGTCAGAGTGGGAAAATGTTGTAAGTGGAGTGCCTCAAGGCTCTGTCCTGGGACCTCTGTTGTTTATAATATATATAAATGATTTAGATTCAGGTTTGAGTAGCAACATTTGCAAATTTGCCGATGATACGAAAATCGGTAGGGAAATTAATTCGGAGGAGGACTCACTATCACTTCAAGTTGATCTAGATAGGGTTTTGAAATGGTCAAAGGATTGGCAGATGCAGTTTAATGCTGATAAATGTAAAGTTCTGAGGTTAGGTAATGATGATAGAGTTACAAGATACGAGCTAGATGGTGTTGTGATTGCGAAGTCGGATTGCGAAAGGGATCTGGGAGTTATGATTAGTAAGAATTTAAAACAAAAGGATCAATGCATAAATGTTCGTAATAAGGCAAATCGGACACTTGGATTTATTAATCGCAGCGTTAGTAACAAGACACCTGGTGTGGTTCTCAAGCTATATCTTGCTCTAGTTAGGCCCCATTTAGATTATGCAGTTCAGTTTTGGTCGCCATATTATAGAATGGATATAAATTCACTTGAACGTGTCCAGCGTAGGATGACTAAGTTAATTCCCCAAATTAGAAATCTTTCATATGAAGAAAGATTAACAAAGCTTAAGTTGCATTCACTGGAAAGGCGAAGAGTTAGGGGCGACATGATAGAGGTTTACAAGTGGGTGAATGGACATAACAAGGGGGATATTAATAGGGTATTAAAAGTATCAACACAGGACAGAACACGAAACAATGGGTATAAATTGGATAAGTTTAGATTTAGGAAAGACTTGGGTAAATGATACGAAAATCGATACGAAATGATACGAAATGATAAAGATACGAAATGATAATGATACGAAAAAAAAAAAATTTCCAGTCGGTCAGGTGAAGTCATCCAGTCGGTCAGGTGAAGTCACAGTGAGAGGTTGTGTTAACCGGAGCTCCGGAGTGTTGTTATATTATCATTGCAATATGGAAGTTGTAGTTAAGGACCTGGTGACTCTAGTGGGAGCCCTGAGGACAGAGTTGGACTTTCTGCGGGAGGAGGTGCGTCAGCTGAAAGTACAACGAGAAGTAACGAAGGAGGAGACCAGTAGTAAAGGGACCTCGTCTTGGAGAGTTGTGAAAGACAGGGGCCTTAAGAAGACTGATAAAGCCGCCTTCAAACGCCATAGCAACTTCTAATTCATTTGACGTTTTGGAGGACGAGTGCTGTGGAGAGACTGTGGATCGCGCAAAAGGGAAAGCAACGAAGAGAAAGGAAGTGCAGGCCCCTCAGAAAGTAAAGGAAGTACCTAAGCAAACATTAGTTGTGGGAGATTCCCAGATAAGGTATTTGGATAGAACGTTTTGTGCTAGAGATAGGGGGAACAGGTTAAGGGTTTGCTATCCCGGAGCTGGCATTGGTGATATTATAAACAACATGAATGATATTATGGCTGGTAATGGGAACAATCCCATTATTTGCATTAGCGTGGGAGGAAATGATGTTGGTCGAGTTAGGAGTGAGGAACTGATTCAGAGGTATAAAACAGCCATAGAGTTAGTTAGGAGCAAAGGAGGAATCCCGATCATATGTGGCATTCTTCCAAGAATGGGAGTGGGAAATGAATGGATATCGAGGGCACTTGGTGTCAATTGCCGGCTGGAAAGATATTGCAAATCAAATGCAATATCTTTCATAGACAACTGGGAACACTTCTATGGAAGAAATGAAATGTATGCTCGTGATGGGGTGCATCTATCGAGAGCTGGGGTTGTTGCTGTTGCGAACTCGTTAGAAGAAGTGGTTAGAGGTGTTTGTTTGGGTTTAAACTGTTAGTAGATAGAGGTATGGGAATTGATTTGGAGGAAGGAGGTAATAAAAGTATGTGTTTGTGGGAGAAAGGAATTGGCAAAACGACCAGGGAAAGAGAAGGTCCGCAAAATAACAATTCACTTAGGGTATATTACACTAACAGTAGAAGTCTAAGAAATAAAATTAACGAATTAAATGCTCTTGTCTGCACAGAAAGAATAGATATTATTGCACTTACCGAAACGTGGATGAATGTAGAAAATAGAGAACTATTAGCTGAATATCAAATATATGGATTTAAACTATTTCACACAGATAGATATATTAGACGAGGAGGTGGAGTAGCCATATATGTTAGGGACAATTTGAAATGTAGTCTCAAAGAGGGAATCAAAACAGAGCCACACACAGAAACTATTTGGATTGAATTAAACGAAAAAGCTAATAATATTATAATAGGAGTAATATATAGGCCACCAAATTTAGACAGAATGGAAGCAAAGCATCTATGGGATGAAATATCTAGAGCATCTAGATCTAACAGTATTTATGTCATGGGTGACTTTAATTTTAGCGGAATAAACTGGTTGAACAAAACAGGGAATAGTGAAGCAGAAGATTTTCTAGAATTAATTGACGATTGCTTTCTTACGCAACACATTAAGGAACCAACACGGGAAAATAATATTTTAGATTTAGTGTTAACTAACAGGGAAACGCAAATTAATGACATCGAAATAGGGAGTGAGCTAGGGAGCAGTGATCACAAAGAAATCAGATTTAGCATAGAATGGAATAGACCAGTAGGAGAAAATTCTGTTAAAGTGCCAGATTTTCGAAAAGCTGATTTTAATAGCCTAAGAAATTTTTTGGGTCAAATTGATTGGAAAGGCTTGGGTATGGGGTGTGGGCCGGTCTTGGAGCGAGACATGAACCCAGCGATAGGTGACTTAAATGGGGATTTCGATGTGGATTCAATATATAACTTATTTAAGAATATTCTAAACAAAGCACAGGAACGTAGTATACCATACAAATTGAATAGATCGAATACTAATGACCCAAAGTGGATAACAAAGAATTTGAAGAACCTTATAGCGATCTTGGAGCGAGACATGAACCCAGCGATAGGTGACTTAAATGGGGATTTCGATGTGGATTCAATATATAACTTATTTAAGAATATTCTAAACAAAGCACAGGAACGTAGTATACCATACAAATTGAATAGATCGAATACTAATGACCCAAAGTGGATAACAAAGAATTTGAAGAACCTTATTGGTAAAAAGAGAGCTTGGTACAAAAGGATTAAAAATGGGGAGGTCACTTTAGAACAGGAATTCGTACAACTGGTTAGAAATGTTAAAAAAGAGATAAGGAAAGCAAAAAGAAACTATGAAGTTCGCATAGCAGGGCAAGCAAAGACAAATCCTAAAGGGTTTTTTCAGTTATATCGTACTAAGACTAGGGAAAGGATAGGTCCATTAAAAACTGAGACAGGTCAAATAACAGATAGTGATGAAGAGATGAGTAGTATTTTTAATAAATATTTTGTATCTGTATTTACTAAAGAGGAACTTAACAATATGCCTTCAGCCGAACAAGTCTATGTGGGTGGGGACGAGGACAGGTTGACGAGTTTAACAGTTACATAAGAACATAAGAACATAAGAACAAAGGTAACTGCAGAAGGCCTATTGGCCCATACGAGGCAGCTCCTATTCTATAACCACCCAATCCCACTCATATACTTGTCCAACCCGTGCTTGAAACAATCGAGGGACCCCACCTCCACAATGTTACGCGGCAATTGGTTCCACAAATCAACAACCCTGTTACTGAACCAGTATTTACCCAAGTCTTTCCTAAATCTAAACTTATCCAATTTATATCCATTGTTTCGTGTTCTGTCCTGTGTTGATACTTTTAATACCCTATTAATATCCCCCCGGTTATGTCCATTCATCCACTTGTAAACCTCTATCATGTCACCCCTAACTCTTCGCCTTTCCAGTGAATGCAACTTAAGCTTTGTTAATCTTTCTTCATATGAAAGATTTCTAATTTGGGGAATTAACTTAGTCATCCTACGCTGGACACGTTCAAGTGAATTTATATCCATTCTATAATATGGCGACCAAAACTGAACTGCATAATCTAAATGGGGCCTAACTAGAGCAAGATATAGCTTGAGAACCACACCAGGTGTCTTGTTACTAACGCTGCGATTAATAAATCCAAGTGTCCGATTTGCCTTATTACGAACATTTATGCATTGATCCTTTTGTTTTAAATTCTTACTAATCATAACTCCCAGATCCCTTTCGCAATCCGACTTCGCAATCACAACACCATCTAGCTCGTATCTTGTAACTCTATCATCATTACCTAACCTCAGAACTTTACATTTATCAGCATTAAACTGCATCTGCCAATCCTTTGACCATTTCAAAACCCTATCTAGATCAACTTGAAGTGATAGTGAGTCCTCCTCCGAATTAATTTCCCTACCGATTTTCGTATCATCGGCAAATTTGCAAATGTTGCTACTCAAACCTGAATCTAAATCATTAATATATATTATAAACAACAGAGGTCCCAGGACAGAGCCTTGAGGCACTCCACTTACAACATTTTCCCACTCTGACTTGATTCCATTTATACTAACTCTCTGTTTCCTTTGGTATAGCCATGCCCTAATCCAGCTTAATATAGCACCCCCAATACCATGAGACTCTATTTTTTTAATCAGTCTTTCATGTGGCACTGTATCAAAAGCTTTGCTAAAGTCAAGGTATACAACATCGCAATCCTTACCACTATCAACTGCCTCAACAATGCTAGAATAAAAAGATAACAAATTTGTTAAACATGAACGGCCATTTATAAAACCATGTTGCGACTCAATTATTAATTTATGTTTTTCAAGATGAAGACGAATTTTATTTGCTATTATAGATTCGAGTAACTTTCCCACAATAGACGTTAGGCTAATTGGTCGATAGTTAGACACAAGTGATCTATCTCCTTTCTTAAAAACTGGTATCACATTAGCAACTTTCCAAAACTCTGGCACTCTGCCTGACTCTATTGATTTATTAAATATGGTTGACAGTGGGTCACAAAGCTCCTCTTTGCATTCTTTAAGCACCCTAGCAAACACTTCATCCGGCCCTGGGGATTTGTTTGGTTTGAGTTTTACTATTTGTTTAAGAACATCCTCCTTGGTAACTGCTAAACTCGTCAACCTGTCCTCGTCCCCACCCACATAGACTTGTTCGGCTGAAGGCATATTGTTAAGTTCCTCTTTAGTAAATACAGATACAAAATATTTATTAAAAATACTACTCATCTCTTCATCACTATCTGTTATTTGACCTGTCTCAGTTTTTAATGGACCTATCCTTTCCCTAGTCTTAGTACGATATAACTGAAAAAACCCTTTAGGATTTGTCTTTGCTTGCCCTGCTATGCGAACTTCATAGTTTCTTTTTGCTTTCCTTATCTCTTTTTTAACATTTCTAACCAGTTGTACGAATTCCTGTTCTAAAGTGACCTCCCCATTTTTAATCCTTTTGTACCAAGCTCTCTTTTTACCTATAAGGTTCTTCAAATTCTTTGTTATCCACTTTGGGTCATTAGTATACGATCTATTCAATTTGTATGGTATACTACGTTCCTGTGCTTTGTTTAGAATATTCTTAAATAAGTTATATATTGAATCCACATCGAAATCCCCATTTAAGTCACCTATCGCTGGGTTCATGTCTCGCTCCAAGACCGGCCCACACCCCATACCCAAGCCTTTCCAATCAATTTGACCCAAAAAATTTCTTAGGCTATTAAAATCAGCTTTTCGAAAATCTGGCACTTTAACAGAATTTTCTCCTACTGGTCTATTCCATTCTATGCTAAATCTGATTTCTTTGTGATCACTGCTCCCTAGCTCACTCCCTATTTCGATGTCATTAATTTGCGTTTCCCTGTTAGTTAACACTAAATCTAAAATATTATTTTCCCGTGTTGGTTCCTTAATGTGTTGCGTAAGAAAGCAATCGTCAATTAATTCTAGAAAATCTTCTGCTTCACTATTCCCTGTTTTGTTCAACCAGTTTATTCCGCTAAAATTAAAGTCACCCATGACATAAATACTGTTAGATCTAGATGCTCTAGATATTTCATCCCAAAGATGCTTTGCTTCCATTCTGTCTAAATTTGGTGGCCTATATATTACTCCTATTATAATATTATTAGCTTTTTCGTTTAATTCAATCCAAATAGTTTCTGTGTGTGGCTCTGTTTTGATTCCCTCTTTGAGACTACATTTCAAATTGTCCCTAACATATATGGCTACTCCACCTCCTCGTCTAATATATCTATCTGTGTGAAATAGTTTAAATCCATATATTTGATATTCAGCTAATAGTTCTCTATTTTCTACATTCATCCACGTTTCGGTAAGTGCAATAATATCTATTTTTTCTGTGCAGACAAGAGCATTTAATTCGTTAATTTTATTTCTTAGACTTCTACTGTTAGTGTAATATACCCTAAGTGAATTGTTATTTTGCGGACCTTCTCTTTCCCTGATCGTTTTGCCAATTCCTTTCTCCCACAAACACATACTTTTATTACCTCCTTCCTCCAAATCAATTCCCATACCTCTATCTACTAACAGTTTAAACCCAAACAAACACCTCTAACCACTGCTTCTAGCGAGTTCGCAACAGCAACAACCCCAGCTCTCGATAGATGCACCCCATCACGAGCATACATTTCATTTCTTCCATAGAAGTGTTCCCAGTTGTCTATGAAAGATATTGCATTTGATTTGCAATATCTTTCCAGCCGGCAATTGACACCATGTGCCCTCGATATCCATTCATTTCCCACTCCCTTTCTTGGAAGAATGCCACATATGATCGGGATTCCTCCCTTGCTCCTAACTAACTCTATGGCTGTTTTATACCTCTGAATCAGTTCCTCACTCCTGACTCGACCAACATCATTTCCTCCCACGCTAATGCAAATAATGGGATTGTTCCCATTACCAGCCATAATATCATTCATGTTGTTTATAATATCACCAATGCCAGCTCCGGGATAGCAAACCCTTAACCTGTTCCCCCTATCTCTAGCACAAAACGTTCTATCCAAATACCTTATCTGGGAATCTCCCACAACTAATGTTTGCTTAGGTACTTCCTTTACTTTCTGAGGGGCCTGCGCTTCCTTTCTCTTCGTTGCTTTCCCTTTTGCGCGATCCACAGTCTCTCCACAGCACTCGTCCTCCAAAACGTCAAATGAATTTGAAGTTGCTATGGCGTTTGAAGGCGGCTTTATCAAAGTCTTCTTAAGGCCCCTGTCTTTCGCAACTCTCCAAGACGAGGTCCCTTTACTGCTGGTCTCCTCCTTCGTTACTTCTCGTTGTTTTTTAAGCTGACGCACCTCCTCCCGCAGAGAGTCCAACTCTGTCCTCAGGGCTCCCACTAGAGTTACCAGGGAGGATGTTCTTAAACAAATAGTAAAACTCAAACCAAACAAATCCCCAGGGCCGGATGAAGTGTTTGCCAGGGTGCTTAAAGAATGCAAAGAGGAGCTTTGTGACCCACTGTCAACCATATTTAATAAATCAATAGAGTCAGGCAGAGTGCCAGAGTTTTGGAAAGTTGCTAATGTGATACCAGTTTTTAAGAAAGGAGATAGATCACTTGCGTCTAACTATCGACCAATTAGCCTAACGTCTATTGTGGGAAAGTTACTCGAATCTATAATAGCAAATAAAATTCGTCTTCATCTTGAAAAACATAAATTAATAATTGAGTCGCAACATGGTTTTATAAATGGTCGTTCATGTTTAACAAATTTGTTATCTTTTTATTCTAGCATTGTTGAGGCAGTTGATAGTGGTAAGGATTGCGATGTTGTATACCTTGACTTTAGCAAAGCTTTTGATACAGTGCCACATGAAAGACTGATTAAAAAGATAGAGTCTCATGGTATTGGGGGTGCTATATTAAGCTGGATTAGGGCATGGCTATACCAAAGGAAACAGAGAGTTAGTATAAATGGAATCAAGTCAGAGTGGGAAAATGTTGTAAGTGGAGTGCCTCAAGGCTCTGTCCTGGGACCTCTGTTGTTTATAATATATATAAATGATTTAGATTCAGGTTTGAGTAGCAACATTTGCAAATTTGCCGATGATACGAAAATCGGTAGGGAAATTAATTCGGAGGAGGACTCACTATCACTTCAAGTTGATCTAGATAGGGTTTTGAAATGGTCAAAGGATTGGCAGATGCAGTTTAATGCTGATAAATGTAAAGTTCTGAGGTTAGGTAATGATGATAGAGTTACAAGATACGAGCTAGATGGTGTTGTGATTGCGAAGTCGGATTGCGAAAGGGATCTGGGAGTTATGATTAGTAAGAATTTAAAACAAAAGGATCAATGCATAAATGTTCGTAATAAGGCAAATCGGACACTTGGATTTATTAATCGCAGCGTTAGTAACAAGACACCTGGTGTGGTTCTCAAGCTATATCTTGCTCTAGTTAGGCCCCATTTAGATTATGCAGTTCAGTTTTGGTCGCCATATTATAGAATGGATATAAATTCACTTGAACGTGTCCAGCGTAGGATGACTAAGTTAATTCCCCAAATTAGAAATCTTTCATATGAAGAAAGATTAACAAAGCTTAAGTTGCATTCACTGGAAAGGCGAAGAGTTAGGGGTGACATGATAGAGGTTTACAAGTGGATGAATGGACATAACCGGGGGGATATTAATAGGGTATTAAAAGTATCAACACAGGACAGAACACGAAACAATGGGTATAAATTGGATAAGTTTAGATTTAGGAAAGACTTGGGTAAATACTGGTTCAGTAACAGGGTTGTTGATTTGTGGAACCAATTGCCGCGTAACATTGTGGAGGTGGGGTCCCTCGATTGTTTCAAGCACGGGTTGGACAAGTATATGAGTGGGATTGGGTGGTTATAGAATAGGAGCTGCCTCGTATGGGCCAATAGGCCTTCTGCAGTTACCTTTGTTCTTATGTTCTTATGTTCTTAAATACTGGTTCAGTAACAGGGTTGTTGATTTGTGGAACCAATTGCCGCGTAACGTGGTGGAGGTGGGGTCCCTCGATTGTTTCAAGCGCGGATTGGACAAGTATATGAGTGGGATTGGGTGGTTATAGAATAGGAGCTGCCTCGAATGGGCCAATAGGCCTTCTGCAGTTACCTTTGTTCTTATGTTCTTATGTTCTTATGGCTATACCAAAGGAAACAGAGAGTTAGTATAAATGGAATCAAGTCAGAGTGGGAAAATGTTGTAAGTGGAGTGCCTCAAGGCTCTGTCCTGGGACCTCTGTTGTTTATAATATATATAAATGATTTAGATTCAGGTTTGAGTAGCAACATTTGCAAATTTGCCGATGATACGAAAATCGGTAGGGAAATTAATTCGGAGGAGGACTCACTATCACTTCAAGTTGATCTAGATAGGGTTTTGAAATGGTCAAAGGATTGGCAGATGCAGTTTAATGCTGATAAATGTAAAGTTCTGAGGTTAGGTAATGATGATAGGGTTACAAGATACGAGCTAGATGGTGTTGAGATTGCGAAGTCGGATTGCGAAAGGGATCTGGGAGTTATGATTAGTAAGAATTTAAAACAAAAGGATCAATGCATAAATGTTCGTAATAAGGCAAATCGGACACTTGGATTTATTAATCGCAGCGTTAGTAACAAGACACCTGGTGTGGTTCTCAAGCTATATCTTGCTCTAGTTAGGCCCCATTTAGATTATGCAGTTTAGTTTGGTCGCCATATTATAGAATGGATATAAATTCACTTGAACGTGTCCAGCGTAGGATGACTAAGTTAATTCCCCAAATTAGAAATCTTTCATATGAAGAAAGATTAACAAAGCTTAAGTTGCATTCACTGGAAAGGCGAAGAGTTAGGGGTGACATGATAGAGGTTTACAAGTGGATGAATGGACATAACCGGGGGGATATTAATAGGGTATTAAAAGTATCAACACAGGACAGAACACGAAACAATGGATATAAATTGGATAAGTTTAGATTTAGGAAAGACTTGGGTAAATACTGGTTCAGTAACAGGGTTGTTGATTTGTGGAACCAATTGCCGCGTAACATTGTGGAGGTGGGGTCCCTCGATTGTTTCAAGCACGGGTTGGACAAGTATATGAGTGGGATTGGGTGGTTATAGAATAGGAGCTGCCTCGTATGGGCCAATAGGCCTTCTGCAGTTACCTTTGTTCTTATGTTCTTATGTTCTTATTAAATGAGTCGCAACATGGTTTTACAAATGGCCGTTCATTTTTAACAAATTTGCTAACTTTTTATTCCAGCATAGTTGAGGCAGTTGATAGTGGTAAGGATTGTGATGTTGTGTACCTTAGCTATTGATACAGTGCCACATGAAAGACTGATTAAAAAGATAGAGGCTCATGGTATTGGGGGTGCTATATAAAGTTGGATTAGGGCATGGCTATTCCAAAGGAAAGAGAGAGTTAGTATAAATGGGGTTAAGTCAGAGTGGGATAATGTTGTTAGTGGAGTACCTCGGGGCTCTGTCCTGGGACCTCTGTTGTTTATAATAAATATAAATGATTTAGATTCAGGTTTGAGTGGCAAAATCTGCAAATTTGCAGATGATTCAAAAATCGGTAGAGAAATTAACACGAAAGAAGACTCGCTATCACTTCAAGTTGATCTAAATAGGGTTTTAAAATGGTCAAAAGACTGGCAGATGTAGTTTAATAAGAACATAAAACATAGGCAACTGCAGAAGGCCTATTGGTCCATACGAGGCAGCTCCTATTTATAACCACCCAATCCCACTCATATACATGTCCAACCCATGCTTGAAACAATCGAGGGACCCCACCTCCACAATGTTACGCGGCAATTGGTTCCACAAATCAACAACCCTGTTACTGAACCAGTATTTACCCAAGTCTTTCCTAAATCTAAACTTATCCAATTTATACCCATTGTTTCGAGTTCTGTCTTGTGTTGATACTTTTAATACCCTATTAATATCCCCTTTGTTATGTCCATTCACCCACTTGTAAACCTCTATTATGTCACCCCTAACTCTTCGCCTTTCCAGTGAATGCAACTTAAGCTTTGTTAATCTTTCTTTATATGAAAGATTTCTAATTTGGGGAATTAACTTAGTCATCCTACGCTGGACACGTTCAAGTGAATTTATATCCATTCTATAATATGGCGACCAAAACTAAACTGCATAATCTAAATGGGGCTTAACTAGAGCAAGATACAGCTTGAGAACCACACCAGGTGTCTTGTTACTAACGCTGCGATTAATAAATCCAAGTGTCCGATTTGCCTTAATACGAACATTTCTGCATTGATCCTTTTGTTTTAAATTCTTACTAACCATAACTCCCAGATCCCTTTCGCAATTCGACTTCGCAATCTCAACACCATCTAGCTCGTATCTTGTAACCCTATCATCATTACCTAACCTCAGAACTTTACATTTATCAGCATTAAACTGCATCTGCCAATCCTTTGACCATTTCAAAACCCTATCTAGATCAACTTGAAGTGATAGTGAGTCCTCCTCCGAATTAATTTCCCTACCGATTTTCGTATCATCGGCAAATTTGCAAATGTTGCTACTCAAACCTGAATCTAAATCATTTAAATATATTATAAACAACAGAGGTCCCAGCACAGAGCCTTGAGGCACTCCACTTACAACATTTTCGCATTCTGACTTGACTCCATTTATACTAACTCTCTGTTTCCTTTGGTATAGCCATGCCCTAATCCAGTTTAATATAGCACCCCCAATACCATGAGACTCTCATTTTAATCAGTCTTTCATATGGCACTGTATCAAAAGCTTTGCTAAAGTCAAGGTACACAACATCACAATCCTTACCACTATCAACTGCCTCAACTATGCTAGAATTAAAAGATAACAAATTTGTTAAACATGAACGGCCATTTATAAAACCATGTTGCGACTCAATTATTAATTTATGTTTTTCAAGATGAAGACGAATTTTATTTGCTATTATAGATTCGAGTAACTTTCCCACAATAGACGTTAGGCTAATTGGTCGATAGATTGACGCAAGTGATCTATCTCCTTTCTTAAAAACTGGTATCACATTAGCAACTTTCCAAAACTCTGGCACTCTGCCTGACTCTATTGATTTATTAAATATGGTTGACAGTGGGTCACAAAGCTCCTCTTTGCATTCTTTAAGCACCCTGGCAAACACTTCATCCGGCCCTGGGGATTTGTTTGGTTTGAGTTTTACTATTTGTTTAAGAACATCCTCCCTGGTAACTGTTAAACTCGTCAACCTGTCCTCGTCCCCACCCACATAGACTTGTTCGGCTGAAGGCATATTGTTACGTTCTTCTTTAGTAAATACAGATACAAAATATTTATTAAAAATACTACACATCTCTTCATCACTATCTGTTATTTGACCTGTCTCAGTTTTTAATGGACCTATCCTTTCCCTAGTCTTAGTACGATATAACTGAAAAAACCCTTTGGGATTTGTCTTTGCTTGCCCTGCTATGCGAACTTCATAGTTTCTTTTTGCTTTTCTTATCTCTTTTTTAACATTTCTAACCAGTTGTATGAATTCCTGTTCTAAAGTGACCTCCCCATTTTTAATCCTTTTGTACCAAGCTCTCTTTTTACCTATAAGGTTCTTCAACTTCTTTGTCATCCACTTTGAGTCATTAGTATTCGATCTATTCAATTTGTATGGTATACTACGTAGCTGTGCTTTATTTAGAATATTCTTAAATAAGTTATATATTGAATCCACATCGAAATCCCCATTTAAGTGACCTATCGCTGGGTTCATGTCTCGCTCCAAGACCGGCCCACACCCCATACCCAAGCCTTTCCAATCAATTTGACCCAAAAAATTTCTTAGGCTATTAAAATCAGCTTTTCGAAAATCTGGCACTTTAACAGAATTTTCTCCTACTGGTCTATTCCATTCTATGCTAAATCTGATTTCTTTGTGATCACTGCTCCCTAGCTCACTCCCTATTTCGATGTCATTAATTTGCGTTTCCCTGTTAGTTAACACTAAATCTAAAATATTATTTTCCCGTGTTGGTTCCTTAATGTGTTGCGTAAGAAAGCAATCGTCAATTAATTCTAGAAAATCTTCTGCTTCACTATTCCGTTTTGTTCAACCAGTTTATTCCGCTAAAATTAAAGTCACCCATGACATAAATACTGTTAGATCTAGATGCTCTAGATATTTCATCCCATAGATGCTTTGCTTCCATTCTGTCTAAATTTGGTGGCCTATATATTACTCCTATTATAATATTATTAGCTTTTTCGTTTAATTCAATCCAAATAGTTTCTGTGTGTGGCTCTGTTTTGATTCCCTCTTTGAGACTACATTTCAAATTGTCCCTAACATATATGGCTACTCCACCTCCTCGTCTAATATATCTATCTGTGTGAAATAGTTTAAATCCATATATTTGATATTCAGCTAATAGTTCTCTATTTTCTACATTCATCCACGTTTCGGTAAGTGCAATAATATCTATTTTTTCTGTGCAGACAAGAGCATTTAATTCGTTAATTTTATTTCTTAGACTTCTACTGTTAGTGTAATATACCCTAAGTGAATTGTTATTTTGCGGACCTTCTCTTTCCCTGATCGTTTTGCCAATTCCTTTCTCCCACAAACACATACTTTTATTACCTCCTTCCTCCAAATCAATTCCCATACCTCTATCTACTAACAGTTTAAACCCAAACAAACACCTCTAACCACTTCTTCTAGCGAGTTCGCAACAGCAACAACCCCAGCTCTCGATAGATGCACCCCATCACGAGCATACATTTCATTTCTTCCATAGAAGTGTTCCCAGTTGTCTATGAAAGATATTGCATTTGATTTGCAATATCTTTCCAGCCGGCAATTGACACCAAGTGCCCTCGATATCCTTTCATTTCCCACTCCCTTTCTTGGAAGAATGCCACATATGATCGGGATTCCTCCCTTGCTCCTAACTAACTCTATGGCTGTTTTATACCTCTGAATCAGTTCCTCACTCCTGACTCGACCAACATCATTTCCTCCCACGCTAATGCAAATAATGGGATTGTTCCCATTACCAGCCATAATATCATTCATGTTGTTTATAATATCACCAATGCCAGCTCCGGGATAGCAAACCCTTAACCTGTTCCCCCTATCTCTAGCACAAAACGTTCTATCCAAATACCTTATCTGGGAATCTCCCACAACTAATGTTTGCTTAGGTACTTCCTTTACTTTCTGAGGGGCCTGCGCTTCCTTTCTCTTCGTTGCTTTCCCTTTTGCGCGATCCACAGTCTCTCCACAGCACTCGTCCTCCAAAACGTCAAATGAATTTGAAGTTGCTATGGCGTTTGAAGGCGGCTTTATCAAAGTCTTCTTAAGGCCCCTGTCTTTCGTAACTCTCCAAGACGAGGTCCCTTTACTGCTGGTCTCCTCCTTCGTTACTTCTCGTTGTTTTTTAAGCTGACGCACCTCCTCCCGCAGAGAGTCCAACTCTGTCCTCAGGGCTCCCACTAGAGTCACCAGGTCCTTCACTACAACTTCCATATTGCTATGATAATATAACAACACTCAGGAGCTCCGGTTAACACAACCTCTCACTGTGACTTCACCTGACCTTTGCATTCTTTAAGCACCCTAGCAAACACTTCATCCGGCCCTGGGGATTTGTTTGGTTTGAGTTTTACTATTTGTTTAAGAACATCCTCCCTGGTAACTGCTAAACTCGTCAACCTGTCCTCGTCCCCACCCACATAGACTTGTTCGGCTGAAGGCATATTGTTAAGTTCCTCTTTAGTAAATACAGATACAAAATATTTATTAAAAATACTACTCATCTCTTCATCACTATCTGTTATTTGACCTGTCTCAGTTTTTAATGGACCTATCCTTTCCCTAGTCTTAGTACGATATAACTGAAAAAACCCTTTAGGATTTGTCTTTGCTTGCCCTGCTATGCGAACTTCATAGTTTCTTTTTGCTTTCCTTATCTCTTTTTTAACATTTCTAACCAGTTGTACGAATTCCTGTTCTAAAGTGACCTCCCCATTTTTAATCCTTTTGTACCAAGCTCTCTTTTTACCTATAAGGTTCTTCAAATTCTTTGTTATCCACTTTGGGTCATTAGTATACGATCTATTCAATTTGTATGGTATACTACGTTCCTGTGCTTTGTTTAGAATATTCTTAAATAAGTTATATATTGAATCCACATCGAAATCCCCATTTAAGTCACCTATCGCTGGGTTCATGTCTCGCTCCAAGACCGGCCCACACCCCATACCCAAGCCTTTCCAATCAATTTGACCCAAAAAATTTCTTAGGCTATTAAAATCAGCTTTTCGAAAATCTGGCACTTTAACAGAATTTTCTCCTACTGGTCTATTCCATTCTATGCTAAATCTGATTTCTTTGTGATCACTGCTCCCTAGCTCACTCCCTATTTCGATGTCATTAATTTGCGTTTCCCTGTTAGTTAACACTAAATCTAAAATATTATTTTCCCGTGTTGGTTCCTTAATGTGTTGCGTAAGAAAGCAATCGTCAATTAATTCTAGAAAATCTTCTGCTTCACTATTCCGTTTTGTTCAACCAGTTTATTCCGCTAAAATTAAAGTCACCCATGACATAAATACTGTTAGATCTAGATGCTCTAGATATTTCATCCCATAGATGCTTTGCTTCCATTCTGTCTAAATTTGGTGGCCTATATATTACTCCTATTATAATATTATTAGCTTTTTCGTTTAATTCAATCCAAATAGTTTCTGTGTGTGGCTCTGTTTTGATTCCCTCTTTGAGACTACATTTCAAATTGTCCCTAACATATATGGCTACTCCACCTCCTCGTCTAATATATCTATCTGTGTGAAATAGTTTAAATCCATATATTTGATATTCAGCTAATAGTTCTCTATTTTCTACATTCATCCACGTTTCGGTAAGTGCAATAATATCTATTTTTTCTGTGCAGACAAGAGCATTTAATTCGTTAATTTTATTTCTTAGACTTCTACTGTTAGTGTAATATACCCTAAGTGAATTGTTATTTTGCGGACCTTCTCTTTCCCTGATCGTTTTGCCAATTCCTTTCTCCCACAAACACATACTTTTATTACCTCCTTCCTCCAAATCAATTCCCATACCTCTATCTACTAACAGTTTAAACCCAAACAAACACCTCTAACCACTTCTTCTAGCGAGTTCGCAACAGCAACAACCCCAGCTCTCGATAGATGCACCCCATCACGAGCATACATTTCATTTCTTCCATAGAAGTGTTCCCAGTTGTCTATGAAAGATATTGCATTTGATTTGCAATATCTTTCCAGCCGGCAATTGACACCAAGTGCCCTCGATATCCTTTCATTTCCCACTCCCTTTCTTGGAAGAATGCCACATATGATCGGGATTCCTCCCTTGCTCCTAACTAACTCTATGGCTGTTTTATACCTCTGAATCAGTTCCTCACTCCTGACTCGACCAACATCATTTCCTCCCACGCTAATGCAAATAATGGGATTGTTCCCATTACCAGCCATAATATCATTCATGTTGTTTATAATATCACCAATGCCAGCTCCGGGATAGCAAACCCTTAACCTGTTCCCCCTATCTCTAGCACAAAACGTTCTATCCAAATACCTTATCTGGGAATCTCCCACAACTAATGTTTGCTTAGGTACTTCCTTTACTTTCTGAGGGGCCTGCGCTTCCTTTCTCTTCGTTGCTTTCCCTTTTGCGCGATCCACAGTCTCTCCACAGCACTCGTCCTCCAAAACGTCAAATGAATTTGAAGTTGCTATGGCGTTTGAAGGCGGCTTTATCAAAGTCTTCTTAAGGCCCCTGTCTTTCGCAACTCTCCAAGACGAGGTCCCTTTACTGCTGGTCTCCTCCTTCGTTACTTCTCGTTGTTTTTTAAGCTGACGCACCTCCTCCCGCAGAGAGTCCAACTCTGTCCTCAGGGCTCCCACTAGAGTCACCAGGTCCTTCACTACAACTTCCATATTGCTATGAAAATATAACAACACTCAGGAGCTCCGGTTAACACAACCTCTCACTGTGACTTCACCTGACCGACTGATTTATAAAATCATGTGGCACTGTATCAAAAGCTTTGCTAAAGTCAAGGTATACAACATCGCAATCCTTACCACTATCAACTGCCTCAACAATGCTAGAATAAAAAGATAACAAATTTGTTAAACATGAACGGCCATTTATAAAACCATGTTGCGACTCAATTATTAATTTATGTTTTTCAAGATGAAGACGAATTTTATTTGCTATTATAGATTCGAGTAACTTTCCCACAATAGGCGATAGGCTAATTGGTCGATAGTTAGACGCAAGTGATCTATCTCCTTTCTTAAAAACTGGTATCACATTAGCAACTTTCCAAAACTCTGGCACTCTGCCTGACTCTATTGATTTATTAAATATGGTTGACAGTGGGTCACAAAGCTCCTCTTTGCATTCTTTAAGCACCCTAGCAAACACTTCATCCGGCCCTGGGGATTTGTTTGGTTTGAGTTTTACTATTTGTTTAAGAACATCCTCCCTGGTAACTGCTAAACTCGTCAACCTGTCCTCGTCCCCACCCACATAGACTTGTTCGGCTGAAGGCATATTGTTAAGTTCCTCTTTAGTAAATACAGATACAAAATATTTATTAAAAATACTACTCATCTCTTCATCACTATCTGTTATTTGACCTGTCTCAGTTTTTAATGGACCTATCCTTTCCCTAGTCTTAGTACGATATAACTGAAAAAACCCTTTAGGATTTGTCTTTGCTTGCCCTGCTATGCGAACTTCATAGTTTCTTTTTGCTTTCCTTATCTCTTTTTTAACATTTCTAACCAGTTGTACGAATTCCTGTTCTAAAGTGACCTCCCCATTTTTAATCCTTTTGTACCAAGCTCTCTTTTTACCTATAAGGTTCTTCAAATTCTTTGTTATCCACTTTGGGTCATTAGTATACGATCTATTCAATTTGTATGGTATACTACGTTCCTGTGCTTTGTTTAGAATATTCTTAAATAAGTTATATATTGAATCCACATCGAAATCCCCATTTAAGTCACCTATCGCTGGGTTCATGTCTCGCTCCAAGACCGGCCCACACCCCATACCCAAGCCTTTCCAATCAATTTGACCCAAAAAAATTCTTAGGCTATTAAAATCAGCTTTTCGAAAATCTGGCACTTTAACAGAATTTTCTCCTACTGGTCTATTCCATTCTATGCTAAATCTGATTTCTTTGTGATCACTGCTCCCTAGCTCACTCCCTATTTCGATGTCATTAATTTGCGTTTCCCTGTTAGTTAACACTAAATCTAAAATATTATTTTCCCGTGTTGGTTCCTTAATGTGTTGTGTAAGAAAGCAATCGTCAATTAATTCTAGAAAATCTTCTGCTTCACTATTCCGTTTTGTTCAACCAGTTTATTCCGCTAAAATTAAAGTCACCCATGACATAAATACTGTTAGATCTAGATGCTCTAGATATTTCATCCCATAGATGCTTTGCTTCCATTCTGTCTAAATTTGGTGGCCTATATATTACTCCTATTATAATATTATTAGCTTTTTCGTTTAATTCAATCCAAATAGTTTCTGTGTGTGGCTCTGTTTTGATTCCCTCTTTGAGACTACATTTCAAATTGTCCCTAACATATATGGCTACTCCACCTCCTCGTCTAATATATCTATCTGTGTGAAATAGTTTAAATCCATATATTTGATATTCAGCTAATAGTTCTCTATTTTCTACATTCATCCACGTTTCGGTAAGTGCAATAATATCTATTTTTTCTGTGCAGACAAGAGCATTTAATTCGTTAATTTTATTTCTTAGACTTCTACTGTTAGTGTAATATACCCTAAGTGAATTGTTATTTTGCGGACCTTCTCTTTCCCTGATCGTTTTGCCAATTCCTTTCTCCCACAAACACATACTTTTATTACCTCCTTCCTCCAAATCAATTCCCATACCTCTATCTACTAACAGTTTAAACCCAAACAAACACCTCTAACCACTTCTTCTAGCGAGTTCGCAACAGCAACAACCCCAGCTCTCGATAGATGCACCCCATCACGAGCATACATTTCATTTCTTCCATAGAAGTGTTCCCAGTTGTCTATGAAAGATATTGCATTTGATTTGCAATATCTTTCCAGCCGGCAATTGACACCAAGTGCCCTCGATATCCTTTCATTTCCCACTCCCTTTCTTGGAAGAATGCCACATATGATCGGGATTCCTCCCTTGCTCCTAACTAACTCTATGGCTGTTTTATACCTCTGAATCAGTTCCTCACTCCTGACTCGACCAACATCATTTCCTCCCACGCTAATGCAAATAATGGGATTGTTCCCATTACCAGCCATAATATCATTCATGTTGTTTATAATATCACCAATGCCAGCTCCGGGATAGCAAACCCTTAACCTGTTCCCCCTATCTCTAGCACAAAACGTTCTATCCAAATACCTTATCTGGGAATCTCCCACAACTAATGTTTGCTTAGGTACTTCCTTTACTTTCTGAGGGGCCTGCGCTTCCTTTCTCTTCGTTGCTTTCCCTTTTGCGCGATCCACAGTCTCTCCACAGCACTCGTCCTCCAAAACGTCAAATGAATTTGAAGTTGCTATGGCGTTTGAAGGCGGCTTTATCAAAGTCTTCTTAAGGCCCCTGTCTTTCGCAACTCTCCAAGACGAGGTCCCTTTACTGCTGGTCTCCTCCTTTGTTACTTCTCGTTGTTTTTTAAGCTGACGCACCTCCTCCCGCAGAGAGTCCAACTCTGTCCTCAGGGCTCCCACTAGAGTCACCAGGTCCTTCACTACAACTTCCATATTGCTATGATAATATAACAACATTCAGGAGCTCCGGTTAACACAACCTCTCACTGTGACTTCACCTGACCGACTGATTTATAAAATCATGTGGCACTGTATCAAAAGCTTTGCTAAAGTCAAGGTATACAACATCGCAATCCTTACCACTATCAACTGCCTCAACAATGCTAGAATAAAAAGATAACAAATTTGTTAAACATGAACGGCCATTTATAAAACCATGTTGCGACTCAATTATTAATTTATGTTTTTCAAGATGAAGACGAATTTTATTTGCTATTATAGATTCGAGTAACTTTCCCACAATAGACGTTAGGCTAATTGGTCGATAGTTAGACGCAAGTGATCTATCTCCTTTCTTAAAAACTGGTATCACATTAGCAACTTTCCAAAACTCTGGCACTCTGCCTGACTCTATTGATTTATTAAATATGGTTGACAGTGGGTCACAAAGCTCCTCTTTGCATTCTTTAAGCACCCTACCAAACACTTCATCCGGCCCTGGGGATTTGTTTGGTTTGAGTTTTACTATTTGTTTAAGAACATCCTCCCTGGTAACTGCTAAACTCGTCAACCTGTCCTCGTCCCCACCCACATAGACTTGTTCGGCTGAAGGCATATTGTTAAGTTCCTCTTTAGTAAATACAGATACAAAATATTTATTAAAAATACTACTCATCTCTTCATCACTATCTGTTATTTGACCTGTCTCAGTTTTTAATGGACCTATCCTTTCCCTAGTCTTAGTACGATATAACTGAAAAAACCCTTTAGGATTTGTCTTTGCTTGCCCTGCTATGCGAACTTCATAGTTTCTTTTTGCTTTCCTTATCTCTTTTTTAACATTTCTAACCAGTTGTACGAATTCCTGTTCTAAAGTGACCTCCCCATTTTTAATCCTTTTGTACCAAGCTCTCTTTTTACCTATAAGGTTCTTCAAATTCTTTGTTATCCACTTTGGGTCATTAGTATACGATCTATTCAATTTGTATGGTATACTACGTTCCTGTGCTTTGTTTAGAATATTCTTAAATAAGTTATATATTGAATCCACATCGAAATCCCCATTTAAGTCACCTATCGCTGGGTTCATGTCTCGCTCCAAGACCGGCCCACACCCCATACACAAGCCTTTCCAATCAATTTGACCCAAAAAATTTCTTAGGCTATTAAAATCAGCTTTTCGAAAATCTGGCACTTTAACAGAATTTTCTCCTACTGGTCTATTCCATTCTATGCTAAATCTGATTTCTTTGTGATCACTGCTCCCTAGCTCACTCCCTATTTCGATGTCATTAATTTGCGTTTCCCTGTTAGTTAACACTAAATCTAAAATATTATTTTCCCGTGTTGGTTCCTTAATGTGTTGCGAAAGAAAGCAATCGTCAATTAATTCTAGAAAATCTTCTGCTTCACTATTCCCTGTTTTGTTCAACCAGTTTATTCCGCTAAAATTAAAGTCACCCATGACATAAATACTGTTAGATCTAGATGCTCTAGATATTTCATCCCATAGATGCTTTGCTTCCATTCTGTCTAAATTTGGTGGCCTATATATTACTCCTATTATAATATTATTAGCTTTTTCGTTTAATTCAATCCAAATAGTTTCTGTGTGTGGCTCTGTTTTGATTCCCTCTTTGAGACTACATTTCAAATTGTCCCTAACATATATGGCTACTCCACCTCCTCGTCTAATATATCTATCTGTGTGAAATAGTTTAAATCCATATAAGAACATAAGAACATAAGAACAAAGATAGGGTTTGCTATCCCGGAGCTGGCATTGGTGATATTATAAACAACATGAATGATATTATGGCTGGTAATGGGAACAATCCCATTATTTGCATTAGCGTGGGAGGAAATGATGTTGGTCGAGTCAGGAGTGAGGAACTGATTCAGAGGTATAAAACAGCCATAGAGTTAGTTAGGAGCAAGGGAGGAATCCCGATCATATGTGGCATTCTTCCAAGAAAGGGAGTGGGAAATGAATGGATATCGAGGGCACTTGGTGTCAATTGCCGGCTGGAAAGATATTGCAAATCAAATGCAATATCTTTCATAGACAACTGGGAACACTTCTATGGAAGAAATGAAATGTATGCTCGTGATGGGGTGCATCTATCGAGAGCTGGGGTTGTTGCTGTTGCGAACTCGCTAGAAGAAGTGGTTAGAGGTGTTTGTTTGGGTTTAAACTGTTAGTAGATAGAGGTATGGGAATTGATTTGGAGGAAGGAGGTAATAAAAGTATGTGTTTGTGGGAGAAGGGAATTGGCAAAACGATCAGGGAAAGAGAAGGTCCGCAAAATAACAATTCACTTAGGGTATATTACACTAACAGTAGAAGTCTAAGAAATAAAATTAACGAATTAAATGCTCTTGTCTGCACAGAAAAAATAGATATTATTGCACTTACCGAAACGTGGATGAATGTAGAAAATAGAGAACTATTAGCTGAATATCAAATATATGGATTTAAACTATTTCACACAGATAGATATATTAGACGAGGAGGTGGAGTAGCCATATATGTTAGGGACAATTTGAAATGTAGTCTCAAAGAGGGAATCAAAACAGAGCCACACACAGAAACTATTTGGATTGAATTAAACGAAAAAGCTAATAATATTATAATAGGAGTAATATATAGGCCACCAAATTTAGACAGAATGGAAGCAAAGCATCTATGGGATGAAATATCTAGAGCATCTAGATCTAACAGTATTTATGTCATGGGTGACTTTAATTTTAGCGGAATAAACTGGTTGAACAAAACAGGGAATAGTGAAGCAGAAGATTTTCTAGAATTAATTGACGATTGCTTTCTTACGCAACACATTAAGGAACCAACACGGGAAAATAATATTTTAGATTTAGTGTTAACTAACAGGGAAACGCAAATTAATGACATCGAAATAGGGAGTGAGCTAGGGAGCAGTGATCACAAAGAAATCAGATTTAGCATAGAATGGAATAGACCAGTAGGAGAAAATTCTGTTAAAGTGCCAGATTTTCGAAAAGCTGATTTTAATAGCCTAAGAAATTTTTTGGGTCAAATTGATTGGAAAGTCTTGGGTATGGGGTGTGGGCCGGTCTTGGAGCGAGACATGAACCCAGCGATAGGTGACTTAAATGGGGATTTCGATGTGGATTCAATATATAACTTATTTAAGAATATTCTAAACAAAGCACAGGAACGTAGTATACCATACAAATTGAATAGATCGTATACTAATGACCCAAAGTGGATAACAAAGAATTTGAAGAACCTTATAGGTAAAAAGAGAGCTTGGTACAAAAGGATTAAAAATGGGGAGGTCACTTTAGAACAGGAATTCGTACAACTGGTTAGAAATGTTAAAAAAGAGATAAGGAAAGCAAAAAGAAACTATGAAGTTCGCATAGCAGGGCAAGCAAAGACAAATCCTAAAGGGTTTTTTCAGTTATATCGTACTAAGACTAGGGAAAGGATAGGTCCATTAAAAACTGAGACAGGTCAAATAACAGATAGTGATGAAGAGATGAGTAGTATTTTTAATAAATATTTTGTATCTGTATTTACTAAAGAGGAACTTAACAATATGCCTTCAGCCGAACAAGTCTATGTGGGTGGGGACGAGGACAGGTTGACGAGTTTAGCAGTTACCAGGGAGGATGTTCTTAAACAAATAGTAAAACTCAAACTAAACAAATCCCCAGGGCCGGATGAAGTGTTTGCTAGGGTGCTTAAAGAATGCAAAGAGGAGCTTTGTGACCCACTGTCAACCATATTTAATAAATCAATTGAGTCAGGCAGAGTGCCAGAGTTTTGGAAAGTTGCTAATGTGATACCAGTTTTTAAGAAAGGAGATAGATCACTTGCGTCTAACTATCGACCAATTAGCCTAACGTCTATTGTGGGAAAGTTACTCGAATCTATAATAGCAAATAAAATTCGTCTTCATCTTGAAAAACATAAATTAATAATTGAGTCGCAACATGGTTTTATAAATGGCCGTTCATGTTTAACAAATTTGTTATCTTTTTATTCTAGCATTGTTGAGGCAGTTGATAGTGGTAAGGATTGCGATGTTGTATACCTTGACTTTAGCAAAGCTTTTGATACAGTGCCACATGAAAGACTGATTAAAAAAATAGAGTCTCATGGTATTGGGGGTGCTATATTAAGCTGGATTAGGGCATGGCTATACCAAAGGAAACAGAGAGTTAGTATAAATGGAATCAAGTCAGAGTGGGAAAATGTTGTAAGTGGAGTGCCTCAAGGATCTGTCCTGGGACCTCTGTTGTTTATAATATATATAAATGATTTAGATTCAGGTTTGAGTAGCAACATTTGCAAATTTGCCGATGATACGAAAATCGGTAGGGAAATTAATTCGGAGGAGGACTCACTATCACTTCAAGTTGATCTAGATAGGGTTTTGAAATGGTCAAAGGATTGGCAGATGCAGTTTAATGCTGATAAATGTAAAGTTCTGAGGTTAGGTAATGATGATAGAGTTACTAGATACGAGCTAGATGGTGTTGTGATTGCGAAGTCGGATTGCGAAAGAGATCTGGGAGTTATGATTGGTAAGAATTTAAAACAAAAGGATCAATGCATAAATGTTCGTAATAAGGCAAATCGGACACTTGGATTTATTAATCGCAGCGTTAGTAACAAGACACCTGGTGTGGTTCTCAAGCTATATCTTGCTCTAGTTAGGCCCCATTTAGATTATGCAGTTCAGTTTTGGTCGCCATATTATAGAATGGATATAAATTCACTTGAACGTGTCCAGCGTAGGATGACTAAGTTAATTCCCCAAATTAGAAATCTTTCATATGAAGAAAGATTAACAAAGCTTAAGTTGCATTCACTGGAAAGGCGAAGAGTTAGGGGCGACATGATAGAGGTTTACAAGTGGGTGAATGGACATAACAAGGGGGATATTAATAGGGTATTAAAAGTATCAACACAGGACAGAACACGAAACAATGGGTATAAATTGGATAAGTTTAGATTTAGGAAAGACTTGGGTAAATACTGGTTCAGTAACAGGGTTGTAGATTTGTGGAACCAATTGCCGCGTAACGTGGTGGAGGTGGGGTCCCTTGATTGTTTCAAGCGCGGGTTGGACAAGTATATGAGTGGGATTGGGTGGTTATAGAATAGGAGCTGCCTCGTATGGGCCAATAGGCCTTCTGCAGTTACCTTTGTTCTTATGTTCTTATGTTCTTATGTTCAAAGGTAACTGCAGAAGGCCTATTGGCCCATACGAGGCAGCTCCTATTCTATAACCACCCAATCCCACTCATATACTTGTCCAACCCGCGCTTGAAACAATCGAGGGACCCCACCTCCACCACGTTACGCGGCAATTGGTTCCACAAATCAACAACCCTGTTACTGAACCAGTATTTACCCAAGTCTTTCCTAAATCTAAACTTATCCAATTTATATCCATTGTTTCGTGTTCTGTCCTGTGTTGATACTTTTAATACCCTATTAATATCCCCCCGGTTATGTCCATTCATCCACTTGTAAACCTCTATCATGTCACCCCTAACTCTTCGCCTTTCCAGTGAATGCAACTTAAGCTTTGTTAATCTTTCTTCATATGAAAGATTTCTAATTTGGGGAATTAACTTAGTCATCCTACGCTGGACACGTTCAAGTGAATTTATATCCATTCTATAATATGGCGACCAAAACTGAACTGCATAATCTAAATGGGGCCTAACTAGAGCAAGATATAGCTTGAGAACCACACCAGGTGTCTTGTTACTAACGCTGCGATTAATAAATCCAAGTGTCCGATTTGCCTTATTACGAACATTTATGCATTGATCCTTTTGTTTTAAATTCTTACTAATCATAACTCCCAGATCCCTTTCGCAATCCGACTTCGCAATCACAACACCATCTAGCTCGTATCTTGTAACTCTATCATCATTACCTAACCTCAGAACTTTACATTTATCAGCATTAAACTGCATCTGCCAATCCTTTGACCATTTCAAAACCCTATCTAGATCAACTTGAAGTGATAGTGAGTCCTCCTCCGAATTAATTTCCCTACCGATTTTCGTATCATCGGCAAATTTGCAAATGTTGCTACTCAAACCTGAATCTAAATCATTTATATATATTATAAACAACAGAGGTCCCAGGACAGAGCCTTGAGGCACTCCACTTACAACATTTTCCCACTCTGACTTGATTCCATTTATACTAACTCTCTGTTTCCTTTGGTATAGCCATGCCCTAATCCAGCTTAATATAGCACCCCCAATACCATGAGACTCTATTTTTTTAATCAGTCTTTCATGTGGCACTGTATCAAAAGCTTTGCTAAAGTCAAGGTATACAACATCGCAATCCTTACCACTATCAACTGCCTCAACAATGCTAGAATAAAAAGATAACAAATTTGTTAAACATGAACGGCCATTTATAAAACCATGTTGCGACTCAATTATTAATTTATGTTTTTCAAGATGAAGACGAATTTTATTTGCTATTATAGATTCGAGTAACTTTCCCACAATAGACGTTAGGCTAATTGGTCGATAGTTAGACGCAAGTGATCTATCTCCTTTCTTAAAAACTGGTATCACATTAGCAACTTTCCAAAACTCTGGCACTCTGCCTGACTCTATTGATTTATTAAATATGGTTGACAGTGGGTCACAAAGTTCCTCTTTGCATTCTTTAAGCACCCTAGCAAACACTTCATCCGGCCCTGGGGATTTGTTTGGTTTGAGTTTTACTATTTGTTTAAGAACATCCTCCCTGGTAACTGCTAAACTCGTCAACCTGTCCTCGTCCCCTGAATATATATGATATTCAGCTAATAGTTCTCTATTTTCTACATTCATCCACGTTTCGGTAAGTGCAATAATATCTATTTTTTCTGTGGAGACAAGAGCATTTAATTCGTTAATTTTATTTCTTAGACTTCTACTGTTAGTGTAATATACCCTAAGTGAATTGTTATTTTGCGGACCTTCTCTTTCCCTGATCGTTTTGCCAATTCCTTTCTCCCACAAACACATACTTTTATTACCTCCTTCCTCCAAATCAATTCCCATACCTCTATCTACTAACAGTTTAAACCCAAACAAACACCTCTAACCACTTCTTCTAGCGAGTTCGCAACAGCAACAACCCCAGCTCTCGATAGATGCACCCCATCACGAGCATACATTTCATTTCTTCCATAGAAGTGTTCCCAGTTGTCTATGAAAGATATTGCATTTGATTTGCAATATCTTTCCAGCCGGCAATTGACACCAAGTGCCCTCGATATCCTTTCATTTCCCACTCCCTTTCTTGGAAGAATGCCACATATGATCGGGATTCCTCCCTTGCTCCTAACTAACTCTATGGCTGTTTTATACCTCTGAATCAGTTCCTCACTCCTGACTCGACCAACATCATTTCCTCCCACGCTAATGCAAATAATGGGATTGTTCCCATTACCAGCCATAATATCATTCATGTTGTTTATAATATCACCAATGCCAGCTCCGGGATAGCAAACCCTTAACCTGTTCCCCCTATCTCTAGCACAAAACGTTCTATCCAAATACCTTATCTGGGAATCTCCCACAACTAATGTTTGCTTAGGTACTTCCTTTACTTTCTGAGGGGCCTGCGCTTCCTTTCTCTTCGTTGCTTTCCCTTTTGCGCGATCCACAGTCTCTCCACAGCACTCGTCCTCCAAAACGTCAAATGAATTTGAAGTTGCTATGGCGTTTGAAGGCGGCTTTATCAAAGTCTTCTTAAGGCCCCTGTCTTTCGCAACTCTCCAAGACGAGGTCCCTTTACTGCTGGTCTCCTCCTTCGTTACTTCTCGTTGTTTTTTAAGCTGACGCACCTCCTTCCGCAGAGAGTCCAACTCTGTCCTCAGGGCTCCCACTAGAGTCACCAGGTCCTTCACTACAACTTCCATATTGCTATGATTGCTATTTAGATTATGCAGTTCAGTTTTGGTCGCCATATTATAGAATGGATATAAATTTACTTGAACGTGTCCAGCGTAGGATGACTAAGTTAATTCCCCAAATTAGAAATCTTTCATATGAAGAAAGATTAACAAAGCTTAAGTTGCATTCACTGGAAAGGCGAAGAGTTAGGGGTGACATGATAGAGGTTTACAAGTGGATGAATGGACATAACCGGGGGGATATTAATAGGGTATTAAAAGTATCAACACAGGACAGAACACGAAACAATGGATATAAATTGGATAAGTTTAGATTTAGGAAAGACTTGGGTAAATACTGGTTCAGTAACAGGGTTGTTGATTTGTGGAACCAATTGCCGCGTAACATTGTGGAGGTGGGGTCCCTCGATTGTTTCAAGCACGGGTTGGACAAGTATATGAGTGGGATTGGGTGGTTATAGAATAGGAGCTGCCTCGTATGGGCCAATAGGCCTTCTGCAGTTACCTTGTTCTGCAGAAGAACATAAGAACATAAGAACATGTTCTTATGTTAAACATGAACGGCCATTTATAAAACCATGTTGCGACTCAATTATCAATTTATGTTTCTCAAGATGAAGACGAATTTTATTTGCCATTATAGATTCGAGCAACTTTCCCATAATAGACGTTAGGCTAATTTGTCGATAGTTAGACGCAAGTGATCTATCTCCTTTCTTAAAAACTGGTATCACAATAGCGACTTTCCAAAACTCTGGCACTCTGCCTGACTCTATTGATTTATTAAATATGGTTGACAGTGGGTCACAAAGCTCCTCTTTGCATTCTTTAAGCACCCTGGCAAACACTTCATCCGGCCCTGGGGATTTGTTTGGTTTGAGTTTTACTATTTGTTTAAGAACATCCTCCCTGGTAACTGTTAAACTCGTCAACCTGTCCTCGTCCCCACCCACATAGACTTGTTCGGTTGAAGGCATATTGTTAAGTTCTTCTTTAGTAAATACAGATAAAAAATATTTATTAAAAATACTACTTATCTCTTCATTACTATCTGTTATTTGACCTGTCTCAGTTTTTAATGGACCTATCCTTTCCCTAGTCTTAGTACGATATAACTGAAAAAAAACCTTTAGGATTTGTCTTTGCTTGCCCTGCTATGCGAACTTCATAGTTTCTTTTTGCTTTCCTTATCTCTTTTTTAACATTTCTAACCAGTTGTACGAATTCCTGTTCTAAAGTGACCTCCCCATTTTTAATCCTTTTGTACCAAGCTCTCTTTTTACCTATAAGGTTCTTCAAATTCTTTGTTATCCACTTTGGGTCATTGGTATTCGATCTATTCAATTTGTATGGTATACTACGTTCCTGTGCTTTGTTTAGAATATTCTTAAATAAGTTATATATTGAATCCACATCGAAATCCCCATTTACGTCACCTATCGCTGGGTTCATGTCTCGCTCCAAGACCGGCCCCCACCCCATACCCAAGACTTTCCAATCAATTTGACCCAAAAAATTTCTTAGTATAAATTGGATAAGTTTAGATTTAGGAAAGACTTGGGTAAATACTGGTTCAGTAACAGGGGTTGTTGATTTGTGGAACCAATTACCGCGTAACGTGCTGGAGGTGAGGTCCCTCGATCCAGTCAGTCAGGTGCTGTCACAGTGAGAGGTTGTGTTAGCTGGAGCTCTGGAGTAACATTATTATTGCAATAATGGAAGGATTAGTTAATGATTTGGTGGGTTTGGTTGGAGCTCTGAGAGCAGAGATGGATTCCCTGCGGGAGGAGGTACGACTGCTGAGACTTTGAGAGGAAACGAAGGAGGAGACCAGTGTTGACCAGACCTCATCGTGGAGACAGGGGTCTTAAGAAGACCCTGACAAGGCCGCCTACAGACGCCCTAAGGACGGCAAATTCATTTGCCGTGTTGGAGGACGAGTGCTGTAGTGCGCCTACAGCGAGGAACGGCGGAGCGCAGGCCCCTCAGGCTGCTCAGAAAGTTAGGGCGGTACCGAAGCGAATTTTGGTTGTGGGAGATTCCTAGGTGAGGTATTTAGACAGAACGTTTTGTGCCAGAGATAGGGGGAACAGATTAAGGGTTCGCTATCCGGGAGCTGGAATTGGTGATATTGTTGAAAACATGAATGATATTATGACGGGAAATGGGAACAAACCCATTATTTGTATTAGTGCAGGGGGTAATGATGTTGGGCGAGTTAGGAGTGAGGAACTAATACAGAGATTTAGGACAGCCATTGAATTGGTTGGGAGCAGGGGAGGAGTCCCGATCATATGTGGCATTCTTCCAAGAAAGGGAGTGGGAAATTAATGGATGTCGAGGGCACTTGGTGTCAATTGCCGGCTGGAAAGATATTGCAAATCAAATGCAACATCTTTCATAGACAACTGGGAACACTTCTATGGAAGAAATTGAATGTATGCTCGTGATGGGGTGCATCTATCGAGAGCTGGGGTTGTTGCTGTTGCGAACTCGTTGGAAGAAGTGGTAAGAGGTGTTTGTTTGGGTTTAAACTGTTAGCTGATAGAGGTATGGGAATTGATTTGGAGAAAGGAGATAATAAAAGTATGTGTTTGTGGGAGAAAGGAATTGGCAAAATGATCAGGGAAAGAGAAGGGCCTCAAAATAACAATTCACTTAGGGTATATTACACTAACAGTAGAAAAGAAATAAAATTAACGAATTAAATGCTCTTGTCTGCACAGAAAATATAGATATTATTGCACTTACCGAAACGTGGATGAATGTAGAAAATAGAGAACTATTAGCTGAATATCAAATAAATGGATTTAAACTATTTCACACAGATAGATATATCAGACAAGGAGGGGGAGTAGCCATATATGTTAGGGACAATTTGAAATGTAGTCTCAAAGAGGAAATCAAAACTGAGCCACACACAGAAACTATTTGGATAGAATTAAACGAAAAAGCTAATAATATTATTATAGGAGTTATATATAGGCCACCAAATTTAGACACAATGGAAGGAAAGCATCTATGGGATGAAATATCTAGAGCATCTAGATCTAACAGTATTTACGTCATGGGTGACTTTAATTTTAGTGGAATAAACTGGTTGAACAAAACAGGGAATAGTGAAGCAGAAGATTTTCTAGAATTAATTGACGATTGCTTTCTTACGCAACACATTAAGGAACCAACAAGGGAAAATAATATTTTAGATTTAGTGTTAACTAACTGGGAAACACAAATTAATGACATAGAAATAGGGAGTGAGCTAGGGAACAGTGATCACAAAGAAATCAGATTTAGCATAGAATGGAATAGACCTGTAGGAGAAAATTCTGTTAAAGTGCCAGATTTTCGAAAAGCTGATTTTAATAGCCTTAGAATTTTTTTGGGTCAAATTGATTGGAAAGTCTTGGGTATGGGGTGGGGGCCGGTCTTGGAGCGAGACATGAACCCAGCGATAGGTGACGTAAATGGGGATTTCGATGTGGATTCAATATATAACTTACTTAAGAATATTCTAAACAAAGCACACGAACGTAGTATACCATACAAATTGAATAGATCGAATACCAATGACCCAAAGTGGATAACAAAGAATTTGAAGAACCTTATAGGTAAAAAGAGAGCTTGGTACAAAAGGATTAAAAATGGGGAGGTCACTTTAGAACAGGAATTCGTACAACTGGTTAGAAATGTTAAAAAAGAGATAAGGAAAGCAAAAAGAAACTATGAAGTTCGCATAGCAGGGCAAGCAAAGACAAATCCTAAAGGGTTTTTTCAGTTATATCGTACTAAGACTAGGGAAAGGATAGGTCCATTAAAAACTGAGACAGGTCAAATAACAGATAGTGATGAAGAGATGAGTAGTATTTTTAATAAATATTTTGTATCTGTATTTACTAAAGAGGAACTTAACAATATGCCTTCAGCCGAACAAGTCTATGTGGGTGGGGACGAGGACAGGTTGACGAGTTTAGCAGTTACCAGGGAGGATGTTCTTAAACAAATAGTAAAACTCAAACCAAACAAATCCCCAGGGCCGGATGAAGTGTTTGCTAGGGTGCTTAAAGAATGCAAAGAGGAGCTTTGTGACCCACTGTCAACCATATTTAATAAATCAATAGAGTCAGGCAGAGTGCCAGAGTTTTGGAAAGTTGCTAATGTGATACCAGTTTTTAAGAAAGGAGATAGATCACTTGCGTCTAACTATCGACCAATTAGCCTAACGTCTATTGTGGGAAAGTTACTCGAATCTATAATAGCAAATAAAATTCGTCTTCATCTTGAAAAACATAAATTAATAATTGAGTCGCAACATGGTTTTATAAATGGCCGTTCATGTTTAACAAATTTGTTATCTTTTTATTCTAGCATTGTTGAGGCAGTTGATAGTGGTAAGGATTGCGATGTTGTATACCTTGACTTTAGCAAAGCTTTTGATACAGTGCCACATGAAAGACTGATTAAAAAAATAGAGTCTCATGGTATTGGGGGTGCTATATTAAGCTGGATTAGGGCATGGCTATACCAAAGGAAACAGAGAGTTAGTATAAATGGAATCAAGTCAGAGTGGGAAAATGTTGTAAGTGGAGTGCCTCAAGGCTCTGTCCTGGGACCTCTGTTGTTTATAATATATATAAATGATTTAGATTCAGGTTTGAGTAGCAACATTTGCAAATTTGCCGATGATACGAAAATCGGTAGGGAAATTAATTCGGAGGAGGACTCACTATCACTTCAAGTTGATCTAGATAGGGTTTTGAAATGGTCAAAGGATTGGCAGATGCAGTTTAATGCTGATATATGTAAAGTTCTGAGGTTAGGTAATGATGATAGGGTTACAAGATACGAGCTAGATGGTGTTGAGATTGCGAAGTCGAATTGCGAAAGGGATCTAGGAGTTATGATTAGCAAGAATTTAAAACAAAAGGATCAATGCATAAATGTTCGTAATAAGGCAAATCGGACACTTGGATTTATTAATCGCAGCGTTAGTAACAAGACACCTGGTGTGGTTCTCAAGCTATAACTGGGTGGTTATAAATAGGAGCTGCCTCGTATGGGTAAACAGGCCTTCTGCAGTTGCCTTTGTTCTTATGTTCTTATGAACGCTTCTATGGATGAAATGAAATGTATGCTCGTGATGGGGTGCATCTATCGAGGGCTGGGGTTGTTGCTGTTGCGAACTCGTTGGAACCAGTGGTTAGAGGTGTTTGTTTGGGTTTAAACTGTTAGTAGATAGTGGTATGGGAATTGATTTGGAGGAAGGAGGTAATAAAAGTATGTGTTCGTGGGAGAAAAGAATTGGCAAAATGATCAGGGAAAGAAAAGGGCCTCAAAATAACAATTCACTTATGGATATATTACACTAACAGTAGAAGTCTAAGAAATTAAATTAATGAATTAAATGCTCTTGTCTGCACAGAAAAAATAGATATTATTGCACTTACCGAAACGTGGATGAACGTAGAAAATAGAGAACTATTAGCTGAATATCAGATAAATGGATTTAAACTATTTCACACAGATAGATATATTAGACGAGGAGGGGGAGTAGCCATATATGTTAGGGACAATTTGAAATGTAGTCTCAAAGAGGGAATCAAAACTGAGCCACGCACAGAAACTATTTGGATAGAATTAAACGAAAAAGCAAATAATATTATAATAGGAGTTATATATAGGCCATCAAATTTAGACAGAATGGAAGCAAAGCATCTATGGAATGAAATATCTAGAGCATCTAGATCTAACAGTATTTACGTCATGGGTGACTTTAATTTTAGTGGAATAAACTGGGTGAACAAAACAGGGAATAGTGAAGCAGAAGATTTTCTAGAATTAATTGACGATTGCTTTCTTACGCAACACATTAAGGAACCAACGCGGGAAAATAATATTTTAGATTTAGTGTTAACTAACAGGGAAACACAAATTAATGACATCGAAATAGGGAGTGAGCTAGGGAACAGTGATCACAAAGTAATCAGATATAGCATAGAATGGAATAGACCTGTAGGAGAAAATTCTGTTAAAGTGCCAGATTTTCGAAAAGCTGATTTTAATAGCCTAAGAAATTTTTGGGGTCAAATAGATTGGAAACTCTTGGTATTTCGTAAAAAGGCTAGGAAATGATGATAGAGTTACAAGATACGAGCTAGATGGTGTTGAGATTGCGAAGTCGGATTGCGAAAGGGATCTGTGAGTTATGATAAGTAAGAATTTAAAACAAAAGGATCAACGCATGAATGTTCGTAATAAGGCGAATAGGACACTGGGATTTATTAATCGAAGCGTTAGTAACAAGACACCTGGTGTGGTTCTTAAGCTAAATCTTGCTCTGGTTAGGCCCCATTTAGATTATGCAGTTCAGTTTTGGTCGCCGTATTATAGAATAAGAACATAAGAACAAAGGTAACTGCAGAAGGCCTATTGGCCCATACGAGGCAGCTCCTATTCTATAACCACCCAATCCCACTCATATACTTGTCCAACCCGTGCTTGAAACAATCGAGGGACCCCACCTCCACAATGTTACGCGGCAATTGGTTCCACAAATCAACAACCCTGTTACTGAACCAGTATTTACCCAAGTCTTTCCTAAATCTAAACTTATCCAATTTATATCCATTGTTTCGTGTTCTGTCCTGTGTTGATACTCCAAGACCGGCCCACACCCCATACCCAAGCCTTTCCAATCAATTTGACCCAAAAAATTTCTTAGGCTATTAAAATCAGCTTTTCGAAAATCTGGCACTTTAACAGAATTTTCTCCTACTGGTCTATTCCATTCTATGCTAAATCTGATTTCTTTGTGATCACTGCTCCCTAGCTCACTCCCTATTTCGATGTCATTAATTTGCGTTTCCCTGTTAGTTAACACTAAATCTAAAATATTATTTTCCCGTGTTGGTTCCTTAATGTGTTGCGTAAGAAAGCAATCGTCAATTAATTCTAGAAAATCTTCTGCTTCACTATTCCCTGTTTTGTTCAACCAGTTTATTCCGCTAAAATTAAAGTCACCCATGACATAAATACTGTTAGATCTAGATGCTCTAGATATTTCATCCCATAGATGCTTTGCTTCCATTCTGTCTAAATTTGGTGGCCTATATATTACTCCTATTATAATATTATTAGCTTTTTCGTTTAATTCAATCCAAATAGTTTCTGTGTGTGGCTCTGTTTTGATTCCCTCTTTGAGACTACATTTCAAATTGTCCCTAACATATATGGCTACTCCACCTCCTCGTCTAATATATCTATCTGTGTGAAATAGTTTAAATCCATATATTTGATATTCAGCTAATAGTTCTCTATTTTCTACATTCATCCACGTTTCGGTAAGTGCAATAATATCTATTTTTTCTGTGCAGACAAGAGCATTTAATTCGTTAATTTTATTTCTTAGACTTCTACTGTTAGTGTAATATACCCTAAGTGAATTGTTATTTTGCGGACCTTCTCTTTCCCTGATCGTTTTGCCAATTCCTTTCTCCCACAAACACATACTTTTATTACCTCCTACCTCCAAATCAATTCCCATACCTCTATCTACTAACAGTTTAAACCCAAACAAACACCTCTAACCACTTCTTCTAGCGAGTTCGCAACAGCAACAACCCCAGCTCTCGATAGATGCACCCCATCACGAGCATACATTTCATTTCTTCCATAGAAGTGTTCCCAGTTGTCTATGAAAGATATTGCATTTGATTTGCAATATCTTTCCAGCCGGCAATTGACACCAAGTGCCCTCGATATCCATTCATTTCCCACTCCCTTTCTTGGAAGAATGCCACATATGATCGGGATTCCTCCCTTGCTCCTAACTAACTCTATGGCTGTTTTATACCTCTGAATCAGTTCCTCACTCCTGACTCGACCAACATCATTTCCTCCCACGCTAATGCAAATAATGGGATTGTTCCCATTACCAGCCATAATATCATTCATGTTGTTTATAATATCACCAATGCCAGCTCCGGGATAGCAAACCCTTAACCTGTTCCCCCTATCTCTAGCACAAAACGTTCTATCCAAATACCTTATCTGGGAATCTCCCACAACTAATGTTTGCTTAGGTACTTCCTTTACTTTCTGAGGGGCCTGCGCTTCCTTTCTCTTCGTTGCTTTCCCTTTTGCGCGATCCACAGTCTCTCCACAGCACTCGTCCTCCAAAACGTCAAATGAATTTGAAGTTGCTATGGCGTTTGAAGGCGGCTTTATCAAAGTCTTCTTAAGGCCCCTGTCTTTCGCAACTCTCCAAGACGAGGTCCCTTTACTGCTGGTCTCCTCCTTCGTTACTTCTCGTTGTTTTTTAAGCTGACGCACCTCCTCCCGCAGAGAGTCCAACTCTGTCCTCAGGGCTCCCACTAGAGTCACCAGGTCCTTCACTACAACTTCCATATTGCCTATGTTTTATGTTCTTATTAAACTACATCTGCCAGTCTTTTGACCATTTTAAAACCCTATTTAGATCAACTTGAAGTGATAGCGAGTCTTCTTTCGTGTTAATTTCTCTACCGATTTTTGAATCATCTGCAAATTTGCAGATTTTGCCACTCAAACCTGAATCTAAATCATTTATATTTATTATAAACAACAGAGGTCCCAGGACAGAGCCCCGAGGTACTCCACTAACAACATTATCCCACTCTGACTTAACCCCATTTATACTAACTCTCTCTTTCCTTTGGAATAGCCATGCCCTAATCCAACTTTATATAGCACCCCCAATACCATGAGCCTCTATCTTTTTAATCAGTCTTTCATGTGGCACTGTATCAATAGCTTTGCTAAAGTCAAGGTACACAACATCACAATCCTTACCACTATCAACTGCCTCAACTATGCTGGAATAAAAAGTTAGCAAATTTGTTAAAAATGAACGGCCATTTGTAAAACCATGTTGCGACTCATTTAATAAGAACATAAGAACATAAGAACAAAGGTAACTGCAGAAGGCCTATTGGCCCATACGAGGCAGCTCCTATTCTATAACCACCCAATCCCACTCATATACTTGTCCAACCCGTGCTTGAAACAATCGAGGGACCCCACCTCCACAATGTTACGCGGCAATTGGTTCCACAAATCAACAACCCTGTTACTGAACCAGTATTTACCCAAGTCTTTCCTAAATCTAAACTTATCCAATTTATATCCATTGTTTCGTGTTCTGTCCTGTGTTGATACTTTTAATACCCTATTAATATCCCCCCGGTTATGTCCATTCATCCACTTGTAAACCTCTATCATGTCACCCCTAACTCTTCGCCTTTCCAGTGAATGCAACTTAAGCTTTGTTAATCTTTCTTCATATGAAAGATTTCTAATTTGGGGAATTAACTTAGTCATCCTACGCTGGACACGTTCAAGTGAATTTATATCCATTCTATAATATGGCGACCAAAACTGAACTGCATAATCTAAATGGGGCCTAACTAGAGCAAGATATAGCTTGAGAACCACACCAGGTGTCTTGTTACTAACGCTGCGATTAATAAATCCAAGTGTCCGATTTGCCTTATTACGAACATTTATGCATTGATCCTTTTGTTTTAAATTCTTACTAATCATAACTCCCAGATCCCTTTCGCAATCCGACTTCGCAATCACAACACCATCTAGCTCGTATCTTGTAACTCTATCATCATTACCTAACCTCAGAACTTTACATTTATCAGCATTAAACTGCATCTGCCAATCCTTTGACCATTTCAAAACCCTATCTAGATCAACTTGAAGTGATAGTGAGTCCTCCTCCGAATTAATTTCCCTACCGATTTTCGTATCATCGGCAAATTTGCAAATGTTGCTACTCAAACCTGAATCTAAATCATTTATATATATTATAAACAACAGAGGTCCCAGGACAGAGCCTTGAGGCACTCCACTTACAACATTTTCCCACTCTGACTTGATTCCATTTATACTAACTCTCTGTTTCCTTTGGTATAGCCATGCCCTAATCCAGCTTAATATAGCACCCCCAATACCATGAGACTCTATTTTTTTAATCAGTCTTTCATGTGGCACTGTATCAAAAGCTTTGCTAAAGTCAAGGTATACAACATCGCAATCCTTACCACTATCAACTGCCTCAACAATGCTAGAATAAAAAGATAACAAATTTGTTAAACATGAACGGCCATTTATAAAACCATGTTGCGACTCAATTATTAATTTATGTTTTTCAAGATGAAGACGAATTGTATTTGCAATTATTGATTCAAGTAACTTTCCCACAATAGACGTTAGGCTAATTGGCCGATAGTTTGACGCAAGTGATCTATCTCCTTTCTTAAAAATTGGTACCACATTAGCTACCTTCCATGACTCTGGCAGTCATGGAAGTCATGGCAGTCATTTCCCACAGCCTTTCCTCGTAACTCATGCCTCTTAGTTCTGGGACTAGTCTAGTGGCATAACTTTGGACTTTTTCCAGCTTCGTCTTGTGTTTGACAAGATACGGGCTCCATGCTGGGGCCGCATACTCCAGGATTGGTCTTACATATGTGGTGTACAAGATTCTGAATGATTCCTTACACAGGTTCCTGAACTCTATTCTGATGTTAGCCAGCCTCGCATATGTCGCAGACGTTATTCTTTTTATGTGCAGAAGTAACTGCAGAAGGCCTATTGGCCCATACGAGGCAGCTCCTATTCTATAACCACCCAATCCCACTCATATACTTGTCCAACCCGTGCTTGAAACAATCGAGGGACCCCACCTCCACAATGTTACGCGGCAATTGGTTCCACAAATCAACAACCCTGTTACTGAACCAGTATTTACCCAAGTCTTTCCTAAATCTAAACTTATCCAATTTATATCCATTGTTTCGTGTTCTGTCCTGTGTTGATACTTTTAATACCCTATTAATATCCCCCCGGTTATGTCCATTCATCCACTTGTAAACCTCTATCATGTCACCCCTAACTCTTCGCCTTTCCAGTGAATGCAACTTAAGCTTTGTTAATCTTTCTTCATATGAAAGATTTCTAATTTGGGGAATTAACTTAGTCATCCTACGCTGGACACGTTCAAGTGAATTTATATCCATTCTATAATATGGCGACCAAAACTGAACTGCATAATCTAAATGGGGCCTAACTAGAGCAAGATATAGCTTGAGAACCACACCAGGTGTCTTGTTACTAACGCTGCGATTAATAAATCCAAGTGTCCGATTTGCCTTATTACGAACATTTATGCATTGATCCTTTTGTTTTAAATTCTTACTAATCATAACTCCCAGATCCCTTTCGCAATCCGACTTCGCAATCACAACACCATCTAGCTCGTATCTTGTAACTCTATCATCATTACCTAACCTCAGAACTTTACATTTATCAGCATTAAACTGCATCTGCCAATCCTTTGACCATTTCAAAACCCTATCTAGATCAACTTGAAGTGATAGTGAGTCCTCCTCCGAATTAATTTCCCTACCGATTTTCGTATCATCGGCAAATTTGCAAATGTTGCTACTCAAACCTGAATCTAAATCATTTATATATATTATAAACAACAGAGGTCCCAGGACAGAGCCTTGAGGCACTCCACTTACAACATTTTCCCACTCTGACTTGATTCCATTTATACTAACTCTCTGTTTCCTTTGGTATAGCCATGCCCTAATCCAGCTTAATATAGCACCCCCAATACCATGAGACTCTATTTTTTTAATCAGTCTTTCATGTGGCACTGTATCAAAAGCTTTGCTAAAGTCAAGGTATACAACATCGCAATCCTTACCACTATCAACTGCCTCAACAATGCTAGAATAAAAAGATAACAAATTTGTTAAACATGAACGGCCATTTATAAAACCATGTTGCGACTCAATTATTAATTTATGTTTTTCAAGATGAAGACGAATTTTATTTGCTATTATAGATCTAAGTCTAAGAAATAAAATTAACGAATTAAATGCTCTTGTCTGCACAGAAAAAATAGATATTATTGCACTTACCGAAACGTGGATGAATGTAGAAAATAGAGAACTATTAGCTGAATATCAAATATATGGATTTAAACTATTTCACACAGATAGATATATTAGACGAGGAGGTGGAGTAGCCATATATGTTAGGGACAATTTGAAATGTAGTCTCAAAGAGGGAATCAAAACAGAGCCACACACAGAAACTATTTGGATTGAATTAAACGAAAAAGCTAATAATATTATAATAGGAGTAATATATAGGCCACCAAATTTAGACAGAATGGAAGCAAAGCATCTATGGGATGAAATATCTAGAGCATCTAGATCTAACAGTATTTATGTCATGGGTGACTTTAATTTTAGCGGAATAAACTGGTTGAACAAAACAGGGAATAGTGAAGCAGAAGATTTTCTAGAATTAATTGACGATTGCTTTCTTACGCAACACATTAAGGAACCAACACGGGAAAATAATATTTTAGATTTAGTGTTAACTAACAGGGAAACGCAAATTAATGACATCGAAATAGGGAGTGAGCTAGGGAGCAGTGATCACAAAGAAATCAGATTTAGCATAGAATGGAATAGACCAGTAGGAGAAAATTCTGTTAAAGTGCCAGATTTTCGAAAAGCTGATTTTAATAGCCTAAGAAATTTTTTGGGTCAAATTGATTGGAAAGGCTTGGGTATGGGGTGTGGGCCGGTCTTGGAGCGAGACATGAACCCAGCGATAGGTGACTTAAATGGGGATTTCGATGTGGATTCAATATATAACTTATTTAAGAATATTCTAAACAAAGCACAGGAACGTAGTATACCATACAAATTGAATAGATCGTATACTAATGACCCAAAGTGGATAACAAAGAATTTGAAGAACCTTATAGGTAAAAAGAGAGCTTGGTACAAAAGGATTAAAAATGGGGAGGTCACTTTAGAACAGGAATTCGTACAACTGGTTAGAAATGTTAAAAAAGAGATAAGGAAAGCAAAAAGAAACTATGAAGTTCGCATAGCAGGGCAAGCAAAGACAAATCCTAAAGGGTTTTTTCAGTTATATCGTACTAAGACTAGGGAAAGGATAGGTCCATTAAAAACTGAGACAGGTCAAATAACAGATAGTGATGAAGAGATGAGTAGTATTTTTAATAAATATTTTGTATCTGTATTTACTAAAGAGGAACTTAACAATATGCCTTCAGCCGAACAAGTCTATGTGGGTGGGGACGAGGACAGGTTGACGAGTTTAGCAGTTACCAGGGAGGATGTTCTTAAACAAATAGTAAAACTCAAACCAAACAAATCCCCAGGGCCGGATGAAGTGTTTGCTAGGGTGCTTAAAGAATGCAAAGAGGAGCTTTGTGACCCACTGTCAACCATATTTAATAAATCAATAGAGTCAGGCAGAGTGCCAGAGTTTTGGAAAGTTGCTAATGTGATACCAGTTTTTAAGAAAGGAGATAGATCACTTGCGTCTAACTATCGACCAATTAGCCTAACGTCTATTGTGGGAAAGTTACTCGAATCTATAATAGCAAATAAAATTCGTCTTCATCTTGAAAAACATAAATTAATAATTGAGTCGCAACATGGTTTTATAAATGGCCGTTCATGTTTAACAAATTTGTTATCTTTTTATTCTAGCATTGTTGAGGCAGTTGATAGTGGTAAGGATTGCGATGTTGTATACCTTGACTTTAGCAAAGCTTTTGATACAGTGCCACATGAAAGACTGATTAAAAAAATAGAGTCTCATGGTATTGGGGGTGCTATATTAAGCTGGATTAGGGCATGGCTATACCAAAGGAAACAGAGAGTTAGTATAAATGGAATCAAGTCAGAGTGGGAAAATGTTGTAAGTGGAGTGCCTCAAGGCTCTGTCCTGGGACCTCTGTTGTTTATAATATATATAAATGATTTAGATTCAGGTTTGAGTAGCAACATTTGCAAATTTGCCGATGATACGAAAATCGGTAGGGAAATTAATTCGGAGGAGGACTCACTATCACTTCAAGTTGATCTAGATAGGGTTTTGAAATGGTCAAAGGATTGGCAGATGCAGTTTAATGCTGATAAATGTAAAGTTCTGAGGTTAGGTAATGATGATAGAGTTACAAGATACGAGCTAGATGGTGTTGTGATTGCGAAGTCGGATTGCGAAAGGGATCTGGGAGTTATGATTAGTAAGAATTTAAAACAAAAGGATCAATGCATAAATGTTCGTAATAAGGCAAATCGGACACTTGGATTTATTAATCGCAGCGTTAGTAACAAGACACCTGGTGTGGTTCTCAAGCTATATCTTGCTCTAGTTAGGCCCCATTTAGATTATGCAGTTCAGTTTTGGTCGCCATATTATAGAATGGATATAAATTCACTTGAACGTGTCCAGCGTAGGATGACTAAGTTAATTCCCCATATTAGAAATCTTTCATATGAAGAAAGATTAACAAAGCTTAAGTTGCATTCACTGGAAAGGCGAAGAGTTAGGGGTGACATGATAGAGGTTTACAAGTGGATGAATGGACATAACCGGGGGCATATTAATAGGGTATTAAAAGTATCAACACAGGACAGAACACGAAACAATGGATATAAATTGGATAAGTTTAGATTTAGGAAAGACTTGGGTAAATACTGGTTCAGTAACAGGGTTGTTGATTTGTGGAACCAATTGCCGCGTAACATTGTGGAGGTGGGGTCCCTCGATTGTTTCAAGCACGGGTTGGACAAGTATATGAGTGGGATTGGGTGGTTATAGAATAGGAGCTGCCTCGTATGGGCCAATAGGCCTTCTGCAGTTACCTTTGTTCTTATGTTCTTATGTTCTTAGATCTTTCTCTCTGTCCGTTTCATTGTATGTGTGTGTGTGTGTGTGTGTGTGTGTGTGTGTGTGTGTGTGTGTGTGTGTGTGTGTGTGTGTGTGTGTGTGTGTGTGTATGTGTGTATGTGTGTATGTGTGTGTGTGTGTGTGTGTGTGTGTGTGTGTGTGTGTGTGTGTGTGTGTGTGTGTGTGTGTGTGTGTGTGTGTGTGTGTGTGTGTGTGTGTGTGTGTGTGTGAGTGTGCGTGTGTGTTTGTATGTGTACTCACCTAATTGTGCTTGCTGGTTTTGAGCTTTGGCTCTTTGAACCCGCCTCTCAACTGTCAATCAACTGGTGTAGAGATTCCTGAGCCTACTGGGCTCTATCATATCTACATTTAAAACTGTGTATGGAGTCAGCCTCCACCACATCACTACATAAGAACATAAGAACAAAGGCAACTGCAGAAGGCCTGTTGGCCAATACGAGGCAGCTCCTATTTATAACCCCCCAATCCCACTCATATACATGTCCAACCCATGCTTGAAACAATCGAGGGACCCCACCTCCACAATGTTACGCGGCAATTGGTTCCACAAATCAACAACCCTGTTACTGAAGCAGGATTTACCCAAGTCTTTCCTAAATCTAAACTTATCCAATTTATACCCATTGTTTCGTGTTCTGTCTTGTGTTGATACTTTTAATACCCTATTAATATCCCTTTTGTTATGTCTATTCACCCACTTGTAAACCTCTATCATGTCACCCCTAAATCTTCGCCTTTCCAGTGAATGCAACTTAAGCTTTGTTAATCTTTATTCATAAGAAAGATTTCTAATTTGGGGAATTAACTTAGTCATCCTACGCTGGACACGTTCAAGTGAATTTATATCATAAGAACATAAGAACATAAGAACAAAGGTAACTGCAGAAGGCCTATTGGCCCATACGAGGCAGCTCCTATTCTATAACCACCCAATCCCACTCATATACTTGTCCAACCCGTGCTTGAAACAATCGAGGGACCCCACCTCCACAATGTTACGCGGCAATTGGTTCCTCAAATCAACAACCCTGTTACTGAACCAGTATTTACCCAAGTCTTTCCTAAATCTAAACTTATCCAATTTATACCCATTGTTTCGTGTTCTGTCCTGTGTTGATACTTTTAATACCCTATTAATATCCCCCCGGTTATGTCCATTCATCCACTTGTAAACCTCTATCATGTCACCCCTAACTCTTCGCCTTTCCAGTGAATGCAACTTAAGCTTTGTTAATCTTTCTTCATATGAAAGATTTCTAATTTGGGGAATTAACTTAGTCATCCTACGCTGGACACGTTCAAGTGAATTTATATCCATTCTATAATATGGCGACCAAAACTGAACTGCATAATCTAAATGGGGCCTAACTAGAGCAAGATATAGCTTGAGAACCACACCAGGTGACTTGTTACTAACGCTGCGATTAATAAATCCAAGTGTCCGATTTGCCTTATTACGAACATTTATGCATTGATCCTTTTGTTTTAAATTCTTACTAATCATAACTCCCAGATCCCTTTCGCAATCCGACTTCGCAATCACAACACCATCTAGCTCGTATCTTGTAACTCTATCATCATTACCTAACCTCAGAACTTTACATTTATCAGCATTAAACTGCATCTGCCAATCCTTTGACCATTTCAAAACCCTATCTAGATCAACTTGAAGTGATAGTGAGTCCTCCTCCGAATTAATTTCCCTACCGATTTTCGTATCATCGGCAAATTTGCAAATGTTGCTACTCAAACCTGAATCTAAATCATTTATATATATTATAAACAACAGAGGTCCCAGGACAGAGCCTTGAGGCACTCCACTTACAACATTTTCCCACTCTGACTTGATTCCATTTATACTAACTCTCTGTTTCCTTTGGTATAGCCATGCCCTAATCCAGCTTAATATAGAACATAAGAACATAAGAACATAAGAACAAAGGTAACTGCAGAAGGCCTATTGGCCCATACGAGGCAGCTCCTATTCTATAACCACCCAATCCCACTCATATACTTGTCCAACCCGTGCTTGAAACAATCGAGGGACCACCTCCACAATGTTACGCGGCAATTGGTTCCACCAATCAACAACCCTGTTACTGAACCAGTATTTACCCAAGTATAGCACCCCCAATACCATGAGACTCTATCTTTTTAATCAGTCTTTCATGTGGCACTGTATCAAAAGCTTTGCTAAAGTCAAGGTATACAACATCGCAATCCTTACCACTATCAACTGCCTCAACAATGCTAGAATAAAAAGATAACAAATTTGTTAAACATGAACGGCCAGATATTATAGAATTATCCATTCTATAATATGGCGACCAAAACTGAACTGCATAATCTAAATGGGGCCTAACTAGAGCAAGATATAGCTTGAGAACCACACCAGGTGTCTTGTTACTAACGCTGCGATTAATAAATCCAAGTGTCCGATTTGCCTTATTACGAACATTTATGCATTGATCCTTTTGTTTTAAATTCTTATTAATCATAACTCCCAGATCCCTTTCGCAATTCGATTTCGCAATCTCAACACCATCTAGCTCGTATCTTGTAACCCTATCATCATTACCTAACCTCAGAACTTTACATTTATCAGCATTAAACTGCATCTGCCAATCCTTCGACCATTTCAAAACCCTATCTAGATCAACTTGAAGTGATAGTGAGTCCTCCTCCGAATTAATTTCCCTACCGATTTTCGTATCATCGGCAAATTTGCAAATGTTGCTACTCAAACCTGAATCTAAATCATTTATATATATTATAAACAACAGAGGTCCCAGGACAGAGCCCTGAGTCACCCCACTTACAACATTTTCCCACTCTGACTTTACTCCATTTATACTAACTCTCTGTTTCCTTTGGTATAGCCATGCCCTAATCCAGCTTAATATAGCACCCCCAATACCATGAGACTCTAACTTTTTAATCAGTCTTTCATATGGCACTGTATCAAAAGCTTTGCTAAAGTCAAGGTACACAACATCGCAATCCTTACCACTATCAACTGCCTCAACAATGCTAGAATAAAAAGATAACAAATTTGTTAAACATGAACGGCCATTTATAAAACCATGTTGCGACTCAATTATTAATTTATGTTTTTCAAGATGAAGACGAATTTTATTTGCTATTATAGATTCGAGTAACTTTCCCACAATAGACGTTAGGCTAATTGGTCGATAGTTAGACGCAAGTGATCTATATCCTTTCTTAAAAACTGGTATCACATTAGCAACTTTCCAAAACTCTGGCACTCTGCCTGACTCTATTGATTAATTAAATATGGTTGACAGTGGGTCACAAAGCTCCTCTTTGCATTACTGCCTAATGCATTACACCTGTTAACTACTTTGACACTGAAAAAGTGTTTTCTAACGTTCCTGTGGCTTATTTGGGAACTCAGTTTCCTCCTGTGTCCCCTTGATCTCGTACTACCCGTGTTAAACAGTTGATTTTTATCTAAACTGTCAATTCCTCTTAGAATCTTGTAGGTAGTGACCATGTCTCCCCTTACTCTTCTGTTTCCCAGCGTCGTGAGGTGCATTTCACTCAGCCTTTCCTCGTAACTCGTGCGTCCTAGTTTTGGGATTTGCCTTGTGGCATGCCTCTTAACTTTTTCAAGCTTCGTCTTGTGCGTGACATGGTACGGGTTCCATGCTGGGGCCGTATACTCCAAGATTTGTCTTACATATGTGGTATTTAAGGTTCTGAATGATTCCTTGCATAGGTTCCTGAGGGCAGTTCTGACGTTAGCCAGCCTTGCATACACCGCAGATGTTATTCTTTTCAAGTGGGCTTCAGGAGACATGTTTTGTTTGATATAAACTCCTAGATTTTTCTCTCTGTTTGTTTTATGAATGACTTTATCTCCCATTCTGTATCCCGTGTCTGGCCTCCTGTTTCCACCACTTTGTTTCATTACTTTGAATTTACTCGGGTTGAACTTCAGTAGCCATTTGTTGGTCCATTCATTCAGTCTATCTAGGTCATCTTGTAGCCTCTTAATCCGTCTTAATCCTCCTCATAATTTTTGCATAATCAGCAAACATTGAGAGGAACGAGTCTATTCCCTCTGGGAGATCATTTATATATATTAGAAACAGTACAGGTCCAAGAACTGATCCCTGAGGGACTCCACTGGTGACGCCTCGCCATTCCCAGGCAACACCCCTCACAGTGCCTCTCAGTCTTTTGTTGCTTAGGTACTCCATAATCCAGTGGAGTACGTTTCCTTTCACTCCTGCCTGCATCTCCAGTTTGTGCAGTAGTCTTTTATGTAGTACTGTGTCAAAGGCTTTCTGGCAATCAAAAAATATGCAGTCTACCCAGCCCTCTCCTTCTTGCCTGATTTTTGTTGCCTTGTCGTAGAACTCAACTAATCCTGTATGGCAGGACTTGCCATCCCTAAACCCATGCTGATGTTGTAAGAGAAACTCGTCCACATGACTACGAATGCAGCGTGTTGGCCACTCAGCCACCAGCGCCCCAACAGGCTGTGTGTGTGTATGAGTGTGTGTACTCACCTAGATGTGCTTGCAGGGGTTGAGCTCTGGCTCTTTGGTCCCGCCTCTCAACCGTCAATCAACATGTGTACAGGTTCCTGAGCCTATTGGGCTCTATCATATCTACATTTGAAACTGTGTATGGAGTCAGCCTCCACCACATTACTTCCTAATGCATTCCATTTGTCAACCACTCTGACACTGAAAAAGTTCTTTCTAAAATCTCTGTCGCTCATTTGGCCACTCAATTTCCGCCTGTGTCCCCTAGTGCGTGTGCCCCTTGTGTTAAATAGCCTGTCTTTATCTACCCCGTCGATTCCTTTGAGAATCTTGAATGTGGTGATCATGTCCCTCCGAACTCTTCTGTCTTCCAACGAAGTGAGGTTCAATTCCCGTTGTCTCTCCTCGTAGCTTATACCTCTCAGCTCGGGTACTAGTCTGGTGGCAAACCTTTGAACCTTTTCCAGTTTAGTCTTATGCTTGACTAGATATGGACTCCATGCTGGAGCCCCATACTCCAGAATTGGTCTGACATATGTGGTATATAATGTTCTGAAAGATTCCTTACACAAGTTTCTAAAGGCCGTTCTTATGTTAGCCAACCTGGCATATGCTGCTGATGTTATCCTCTTGATATGAGCTTCAGGGGACAGGTCTGGCGTGATATCAACCCCCAAGTCTTTTTTTTTTCTTTGACTCCTGAAGAATTTCTTTTCCCAGACGATACCTTGTATCTGGCCTCCTGCTCCCTACACCTATCTTCATTACATTAAAAATGGTTAGGTTAAACTCTAACAACCCTTTGTTCGACCATTCCTTCAGCTTGTCTAGGTCTTCTTGAAGCCTTAAACAGTCCTCTTCTGTCTTAATCCTTCTAATAATTTTGGCATCGTCCGCAAACATTCAGAGAAATGAATCTATACCCTCCGGGAGATCATTTACATATATCAGAAACAAGATAGGACCGAGTACAGAGCCCTGTGGGACTCCACTGGTGACTTCACGCCAATCGGAGATCTCACGCCTCACCGTAACTCTCTGCTTCCTATTGCTTAGGTACTCACTTATCCACTGGATCACCTTTCCAGCTACACCTGCCTGTTTCTCCAGCTTATGCACCAGCCTCTTATGCGGTACTGTGTCAAAGGCTTTCCGATAATCCAAGAAAATGCAGTCCGCCCAGCCCTCTCTTTCTTGCTTAATCTTTGTCACCTGGTCGTAGAATTCTATTAAGCCACTAAGGCAAGATTTATCATCCCTGAACCCATGTTGGCGATTTGTCACGAAGTCCCTTCTCTCCAGATGTGCTACCAGTTTTTTTCTCACGATCTTCTCCATCATCTTGCATGGTATACATGTCAAGGACACTGGCCTGTAGTTCAGTGCCTCTTGCCTGTCGCCCTTTTTGTATATTGGGACCACATTCGCCGTCTTCCATATTTCTGGTAGGTCTCCAGTCTCTAGTGACCTACTATACACTATGGAGAGTGGCAAGCAAAGTGCCTCTGCACACTCTTTCAGTACCCATTGCGAGATCCCGTCTGGACCAACAGTCTTTCTAACATTCAGAACCAGCAGGTGTCACTTGACCTCCTCTCTCGTAATTTCGAACCCTTCCAAGGCCGCCTGGTTTACTTCCCTTTCTCCTAGCACAGTGACCACCTTGTTCTGCTGTGAAGACCTCCTGGAACCTCTTATTGAGTTCTTCACACACCTCTTTGTCATTCTCTGTATACCTGTCCTCGCCTGTTCTAAGTTTCACTGCCTGTTTTTTCACTATTGTTTTCTTTCTGATGTGACTGTGGAGTAGCTTTGGTTTGGTCTTGGCTTTGTTTGCTGTATCATTTTCATAACTTTTCTCTGCTTTTTTTCTCACCCTGACATACTCATTCCTGCTTCTCTGGTATCTCTCTCTGTTTTCTGGTGTTCTGTTATTACGGAAGTTCCTCCACGCCCTTTTGTTCAGTTTCTTTGCTTCCATACATGCCCTATTATTCCATGGATTCTTCTTTTGCTTCTCGGATTTTTCCTTTTGGGCCGGTATGTATCTGCTTACTGCCTCCTGACACTTTTGGGTGACATAGTCCATCATATCATGTACAGACTTAGCTCTGAGGTCGGTGTCCATAGGTATTTCTCTTAGGAAGCTTCTCATCACCTCATAATTTCCCTTTCGGTATGGCACCGTTTTGTTTCCTAGTTCTTTTTTGGGGGAGATAATTCCTAGCTCTACAAGGTACTCAAAGTTTAATACACTGTGATCACTCATTCTCAAGGGTACCTCCATCTTGACTTCCCTTATATCCCACACATTTAGGGTAAATATCAAATCAGTGTGTGTGTGTGTGTGTACTCACCTATTTGTACTCACCTATTTGTGCTTGCAAGATCGAGCATTGACTCTTGGATCCCGCCTTTCTAGCTATCGGTTGTTTACAGCAATGACTCCTGTCCCATTTCCCTATCATACCTAGTTTTAAAAGTATGAATAGTATTTGCTTCCACAACCTGTTCCCCAAGTGCATTCCATTTTTCCACTACTCTCACGCTAAAAGAAAACTTCCTAACATCTCTGTGACTCATCTGAGTTTCCAGTTTCCACCCATGTCCCCTCGTTCTGTTATTATTACGTGTGAACATTTCATCTATTTCCACTTTGTCAATTCCCCTGAGTATTTTATATGTCCCTATCATATCTCCTCTCTCCCTTCTTTTCTCTAGTGTCGTAAGGTTCAGTTCCTTCAGCCGCTCTTCATATCCCATCCCTCGTAGCTCTGGGACAAGCCTCGTCGCAAACCTCTGAACCTTCTCCAGTTTCTTTATGTGTTTCTTCAGGTGGGGGCTCCATGATGGCGCGGCATACTCTAAGACGGGTCTCACGTAGGCAGTGTAAAGCGCCCTAAAAGCTTCCTCATTAGGTTTCTGAATGAAGTTCTAATTTTCGCCAGTGTAGAGTACGCTGCTGTCGTTATCCTATTTATATGTGCCTCAGGAGTTAGATTAGGTGTCACATCCACTCCCAGGTCTCTTTCTCGAATCGTTACAGGTAGGCTGTTCCCCTTCATTGTGTACTGTCCCTTTGGTCTCCTGTCACCTGATCCCATTTCCATAACTTTACATTTACTGGTGTTAAACTCCAGTAGCCATTTCCCTGACCATCTCTGCAGCCTGTTTAAGTCCTCTTGGAGGATCCTACAATCCTCGTCTGTCACAACTCTTCTCATTAATTTTGTGTCATCCGCAAAACACACACACACATCCGTGTGTGTGTACTCACCTATATGTACTCACCTATATGTGCTTGCAGGATCGAGCATTGACTCTTGGATCCCGCCTTTCTAGCTATCGGTTGTTTACAGCAATGACTCCTGTCCCATTTCCCTATCATACCTAGTTTTAAAAGTATGAATAGTATTTGCTTCCACAACCTGTTCCCCAAGTGCATTCCATTTTTCTACTACTCTCACGCTAAAAGAAAACTTCCTAACATCTCTGTGACTCATCTGAGTTTCCAGTTTCCACCCATGTCCCCTCGTTCTGTTATTATTACGTGTGAACATTTCATCTATTTCCACTTTGTCAATTCCCCTGAGTATTTTATATGTCCCTATCATATCTCCTCTCTCCCTTCTTTTCTCTAGTGTCGTAAGGTTCAGTTCCTTCAGCCGCTCTTCATATCCCATCCCTCGTAGCTCTGGGACAAGCCTCGTCGCAAACCTCTGAACCTTCTCCAGTTTCTTTATGTGTTTCTTCAGGTGGGGGCTCCATGATGGCGCGGCATACTCTAAGACAGGTCTCACGTAGGCAGTGTAAAGCGCCCTAAAAGCTTCCTCATTAGGTTTCTGAATGAAGTTCTAATTTTCGCCAGTGTAGAGTACGCTGCTGTCGTTATCCTATTTATATGTGCCTCAGGAGTTAGATTAGGTGTCACATCCACTCCCAGGTCTCTTTCTCGAATCGTTACAGGTAGGCTGTTCCCCTTCATTGTGTACTGTCCCTTTGGTCTCCTGTCACCTGATCCCATTTCCATAACTTTACATTTACTGGTGTTAAACTCCAGTAGCCATTTCCCTGACCATCTCTGCAGCCTGTTTAAGTCCTCTTGGAGGATCCTACAATCCTCGTCTGTCACAACTCTTCTCATTAATTTTGCGTCATCTGCAAACATTGACATGTATGATTCCACTCCTGTAAACATATCATTTACGTAAATTAGAAAGAGGATTGGTCCCAGCACCGATCCTTGAGGTACTCCACTTGTTACTGTTCGCCAGTCCGACTTTTCGCCCCTTACCATTACCCTCTGGCTCCTTCCTGTTAGGTAGTTCTTCACCCATACTAGGGCCTTTCCGCTTACTCCTGCCTGCCTCTCAAGTTTGTATAGCAGTCTCATGTGCGGTACCGTATCAAAGGCCTTTTGGCAGTCAAGAAATATGCAGTCTGCCCAGCCTTCTCTGTCCTGCCTTATCCTTGTTACTTTATCATAGAATTCTAAAAGGTTTGTTAGGCATGATTTCCCTGTCCAGAACCCATGTTGGTGCTTGTTTACAAACCCAATGCTCTCCAGGTGCTCAACAAGTCTTAGCCTAATTATTCTTTCAAGTATTTTGCAGGGGATGCTTGTCAGTGATACGGGTCTGTAGTTAAGTGCCTCCTCCCTATCACCCTTTTTGAAAATCGGTACGACATTTGCCTCCTTCCAGCAACTGGGCAATTCTCCCGACATAAGTGACTCATTAAAGATCATTGCCAGAGGCACGCTGAGAGCCTGCGCTGCCTCTTTGAGTATCCACGGTGATACTTTGTCTGGTCCAACAGCTTTATTTGCATCCAGTGTTGTCAACTGTTTCATTACATCCTCTGCTGTCACCTCTATATCCGATAGTCTTTCATCTTGGGTAATCTCTTCTAACAATGGGAGCTGCTCAGGCTCGGTTGTGAACACTCCATGGAATTTTGCATTCAGTACCTCGCAGATTTCCTTGTCGCTTTCTGTATATGCCCCTTCTGTTTTCCTCAGTCTTGTCACTTGGTCATTTACCGACATCTTCCTTCTTATATGGCTATGTAGTAATTTTGGTTGCTTTTTCGCTTTGACTGCAATATCGTTCTCATAATTTCTTTCCGACACTCGTCTTATGTTAATGTAATCATTCCTAGCTCTGTTACATCTAATCCTGTTGTCCTCTGTCCTTTGTCTTCTGTACTTCCTCCACTCCCTCCTGCTTCTCACCTTTGCTTCCTGACACTGTCTATTAAACCATGGGTTATTATATTCCCTCCTGCTTTTTTCCTTTATTGTTGGAATAAATCTATCTTCAGCCTCCTTTCATTTCAATATGACTTGGTTCATCATACCTTGCACTGTTTTTCCTCTAAGTTCTTCCTCCCACTGCACTTCTCCCAGGTAGTCCCTTATCCTTCTGTAGTCCCCTTTTCTGTAATCAAGTCTCCTTTCCCGGACCTCTTGTCCTTTGGTCACAATTTTAAGCTCCATCATGTAGTCAAAGACTAGGACACAATGGTCACTAGCTCCTAGTGGTATTTCATGTTCCAACTGCTCGATGTCTTCTACATTCTGAGTGATAATGAGATCTAATAGGCTGGGCGTATCCCTTCCTCTTTCCCTAGTATCTTCTTTCACATGCTGTGTTAGGAAATTCCTGTCAATAACGTCTACCAGCTTCGCTCCCCAGGTCTCCTCCCCGCCATGGGGATTCCTCGTTTCCCAATTTATCTCTCCGTGATTTAGGTCCCCCATGACCAGCAGCTTCGCTCTCATTCTATGCGCTAAAGTTGCTGCCCTCTGCAGTTCATCCATACATGTCTTGTTGCTGTCCTCGTACTCCTGCCTGGGCCTTTTACTGTTTGGTGGGGGATTGTAGAGTATCAAGATTACAATCTTCTTCCCATCCACTGTCAGAGTTCCATGTATGAAGCTTGTGCTTTCATTGGTACCCGGATTTTCCAGCTCATCAAACTTCCATTTCCGCTTTATTAGTAGTGCCACTCCTCCTCCCTGTCTCTGTGTCCTTTCTTTTCTTATCACCTGGTACCCCTCTGGAAAGATTGCATCCGAGATCATGCCATTTATTTTAGTTTCCACTATTGCCACTATGTCTGGGTCTGCCTCACTAACTCTTTCTTTTATCTCTTCTGCTTTATTGGCTACCCCATCAGCATTGGTGTACCAAACCTTGAGACTCTTCTTGGAAACTCGGGTGTCAGAGTTCCCCCTTTCACCAGGGGTCTGGGGGGAACTGCGGGGTGTCTGGGGGGCAAGTGGGGGCTGTGGGGGTGAGTGGGGGGGTGCTAGGGGGGTGCCTGGGAGTGCCTGGTAGGCGAATGGGGTCTGGGCATCTAGGGGGGTAGGAAGGGCATAATGGGTCTGAAAGTTAGGGGTCTGAATAGCATAGGGGGGTTGAGAAATAGAGTGAGACTGAGAGTCAGATAGAGGTTGAGAGGTTGGGGGGAAGAGGGATACTGAGGGCGGAGAGCTGAGATGAGAATGGAGCATGGGTGCTGGGAGTGGAAGAGAGGGTATATAAGTTAGGGGGGAATCGGGGGTAGGTGGGGGTTTTGGGGTAGAAGAGGGGAAGAGGGAGATGGGGGAAGGTGTTAGGGGGTCACAAGGTGAGGGGGTTAAATGTGGGCTGGAGGTGCATAGGAGGGGTGAGGGTTGGGTGGGGTTTGGGGGTGAGTGGAAGAGGGGTGCAGTGGAAGCTGGGATGGAGTAGATGGAATTGAAGTCAATGGGGTAGAAGGGGCAGGGGAGTGGGAAGGGGTATTTGGGGAGGGGGGATGGGAAGGTGGGTTTGGGGAGGGCATGGCTTGACCCACTGGGGTCGCTGACAAGTGTGATGTAGCAGGGGCAGGGGAATCGTTGTGGAGGTGCAAATGTGGAAGGGACAGGGGGGTTGTGGGAGGCTGAGGCAGGGGGGATGTATAGGAGGGCTGAGTTGGGGAGGATGCGACCTGGGAGGTGACCTGGGAGGTGCCCTGGGAGGTGACCTGGGATGTGACCTGGGAGGTGAGACTACCTGAGAGACTATTTCGGTGTCGTTGTTGCCATCTATTTTTGTGGGCTGTTTGCTCATCTTTCGTCATAAACCTCTCTATAAACACATTGTAATGGGTTTCACTTCCTCTGAGTAAATGCTTGCTCCTCATTATGTACTCCACTGCCTCCTCATTGGAGAATTGCACCAGAACAGGTCTATTCTTGGTACAATTGTAAGGTCCAACCCGTCGATTGATATCCACCTCGCGTTCTGCCATCTCTGCTCCAATACACCTCAATATCTCGTGCAATTCGTATTTTTCTGTTTCTATTCTCTCTTGTCTTGTTTGTGCCCTAGATTCGAATAATCCATGTATTATAATAGACCGTCTCCTCAGTAATTCATTGTCATGCTGGTAGCCTGTCCCCTGGGGATTCCCCATCCCAACCGCAGTCACTAACCCATCCCCCACTAATCCTCTATCCTTAGCCATGCTGCTAATCCTTCCTAATTCGTTTGTGATACGAGCACATTCCCTCTCCCAGTCCTCTCTTCCCTTCCTAATCTCTTCCTGAACATAGAGCATAAATTCTTGTTTCTGCCTCTCTACCGCATCCTGTATTTGCTGAAATACCTCACTTTTAATCCCCTGGATTAGATCCTCCAACCAATCACTCCTTCTCTCTACAAATTTCCCTATTAATTTGTCTATAAATCTGTCCTCCTCCTCATCCCTGCTGGTGATTGACCTTGAACCCCTTCTAGTCATTGCAGTAACAATCTAGCCAAAAAGGCGCTCCTCAATACCTTGCACAATCTGCCAACACAATAGGTGAGTGAATCTCCAATCGTCGTCCCACGTGGTGGTAGAAGGGTTGCTGCGAGGTGAGGTCACGCGGTCAGAGGTCGGTGATGTCTGCTTCCACACTGCACAGTATTTCCTCAACTATTTTGAATTACGCTAATTAAACTGTTTTTCTTCACTACCTTATGGCTCTGGTCAAAACCCAAGGTTTTTTTCATTCACTTGTACATTCACTTATAGTCTTTTTCACTTTGAAGTTGCCTGATTACCCCTCCCACTCCACTAGTGACCCAGGAGCTCCCAACCCACGTCCACCCAACACGATGGTCACAAGACAAGTGTGTGTGTGTGTGTGTGTGTGTGTGTGTGTGTGTGTGTGTGTGTGTGTGGGTGTGTGTGTGTACTCACCTAGTTGTACTCACCTAGTTGTGTTTGCGGGGGTTGAGCTCTGGCTCTTTGGTCCCGCCTCTCAACCGTCAATCAACAGGTGTACAGGTTCCTGAGCCTATTGGGCTCTATCATATCTACACTTGAAACTGTGTATGGAGTCAGCCTCCACCACATTACTTCCTAATGCATTCCATTTGTCAACCACTCTGACACTAAAAAAGTTCTTTCTAATATCTCTGTGGCTCATTTGGGCACTCAGTTTCCACCTGTGTCCACTAGTGCGTGTGCTCCTTGTGTTAAATAGCCTGTCTCTAGCAACCCTGTCGATTCCCTTGAAAATCTTGAATGTGGTGATCATGTCCCCCATAACTCTTCTGTCTTCCAACGAAGTGAGGTCTAATTCCCGTAGTCTCTCCTCGTAGTTCATACCTCTCAGCTCGGGTACTAGTCTGGTGGCAAACCTTTGAACCTTTTCCAGTTTAGTCTTATGCTTGACTAGATATGGACTCCATGCTGGAGCCGCATACTCCAGGATTGGTCTGACATATGTGGTATATAATGTTCTGAAAGATTCCTTACACAAGTTTCTAAAGGCCGTTCCTATGTTAGCCAACCTGGCATATGCTGCTGATGTTATCCTCTTGATATGAGCTTCAGGGGACAGGTCTGGCGTGATATCAACCCCCAGGTCTTTCTCTCTCTCTGACTCTTGAAGTATTTCATCTCCCAAATGTCAAAAATATCGTCAACATACCTGCAGTATGTAGTATATATATATATATATATATATATATATATATATATATATATATATATGTATGTATATATATATATATATATATATATATATATATATATATATATATATATATATATATATATATATATATATATATATATGCGAACAAGCCTGAATGGTCCCCAGGACAATATGCAACTGAAACTCACACCCCAGAAGTGACTCGAACCCTTGTACATACCAGTTGCGTTGCTTCTGGGAGTATGGGTTCGAGTCACTTCTGGGGTGTGAGTTTCAGTTATATATATATATATATATATATATATATATATATATATATATATATATATATATATATATATATATATATATATATATATATATACTGGCCATATACTGCAGGTATGTTGAAGACATTTTTACACAGGTACCTGTGTACTAGATATGGACTCCATGCTGGAGCCGCATACTCCAGGATTGGTCTGACATATGTGGTATATAATGTTCTGAAAGATTCCTTACACAAGTTTCTAAAGGCCGTTCCTATGTTAGCCAACCTGGCATATGCTGCTGATGTTATCCTCTTGATATGAGCTTCAGGGGACAGGTCTGGCGTGATATCAACCCCCAGGTCTTTCTCTCTCTCTGACTCTTGAAGTATTTCATCTCCCAAATGTCAAAAATATCGTCAACATACCTGCAGTATGTAGTATATATATATATATATATATATATATATATATATATATATATATATATATATATATATATATATATATATATATATATATATATATGCGAACAAGCCTGAATGGTCCCCAGGACAATATGCAACTGAAACTCACACCCCAGAAGTGACTCGAACCCTTGTACATACCAGTTGCGTTGCTTCTGGGAGTATGGGTTCGAGTCACTTCTGGGGTGTGAGTTTCAGTTATATATATATATATATATATATATATATATATATATATATATATATATATATATATATATATATATATATATATATATATATATATATATATATATACTGGCCATATACTGCAGGTATGTTGAAGACATTTTTACACAGGTACCTGATGTCAGACATCTGCAGGAGCTGAAGGAGGCATTTGAGCAGAATTCTGTGTTGCGTTTCACTTACGAGATGGAGAAGGATGGGAAGCTGCCCTTTCTAGATGTAACAGTCATGGAAAGGAGCGGAGGTTTCCACACTGCACTCTACACTAAGGAAACAAACATAGGAATGTGCCTAAATGCCAACATTGACTGCCCAGACAGGTACAAGAGGAGTGTTGTTAACGCTTATGTCGACCGTGCTCTCAACCACAGCTCAGGATGGGAGGAAGTCGACGAAGAACTCTGTAGGGTAAGGCAGGTCCTAGTCAACAACGGCTTCTCCAATGGTTTCGTTGAAGACATCATAAGAAGGAAAGTGAAATGCCATGCAACCTCTGAAGAGACAACTAACACAACGCCTATACCCCCTATTAGACTATTTTACAGGAACTTCTTTTCCATAGCCCATAAAACGGAGGAAAGGGTACTGAAAGATATTGTTAATATAAACGTTATCCCTACAGACAAAAATCAGAAGATACAACTGACGATTTACTATAAAACCAAAAAAACGGCCAGCCTATTCATGAGAAACTCTCCAGACACAAAGCTGAACGCTTTAAAAGAGACCAACGTCGTCTATGCCTTCAAATGCCCTCTTGGGGATTGTAAGCCTGAAAAAACTCAGTATATAGGCAAGTATATATATATATATATATATATATATATATATATATATATATATATATATATATATATATATATATATATATATATACTGGGTGATATATACTATATAGATATATAGTATATAGATATATACTGGGTGGCAGCCGTAGCAGTCGGTCGTGCAGGGGGTTGGGTCCCACATTTGTGCCCATTCAACAAGGATAACAGTGCCTGAGGAAGTCAAGAATCGACTCATGTCTGTGTTAATACCTGCTGAAGATTCTTAGTGGGTCGAGGAAGCCTACCTCTCCAGCAGTGCAACAGAATCAACTGTAAAAGGTGTGTTGTCCTGGCGGGAGGCGTGCTAGGGAGGGGAAGGACACAGCCCTGGCTGAGGGTTATCTCAGTGCCTCCATAAACAACAGCCTCCAGGCGGGGAGGAGGCCTCATGTGGAGGGGGGGGTGAAGGGGAGGCTCACAAACCTGCTTGTATTCCAGCAGACTTATAAGTGAATGTGTGCGTCTTTTCAGGTGAACGGCGAGTTTGTAGTGATAAACATAATGCACCTGTGAAACTTTGTGTTAATTGTGTGTGACCGGGACACCTCCCCCCTCTCCCTAGCCTCCCACAGGCCGCGCCAGCCCACCCAGCTACCCTCTCCCGGCGGCTGACCCGACGACCATCGTCCACCCCACGCCCACTGTCGACCAACGCCCACCATCACCTCCCACGCATCGTCACCCAACGCCCACCGTCACCCCACTCCCACCGGCACCCCACGCCCACCGTCACCGCACGCAACCCTACGCCCACCGGCACCCCACGCCCACCGTCACCCCACGCAACCCTACGCCCACCGCCACCCCACGCCCACCGTCAGCCCACGCCCACACACGTCACACGCCCTACGGCTCCCTCACCAGGCAAGGGTGGAAGGACACATGTGGTGGGGTCAAGAGACTGGGTCACCAGTGTGCCAATAAGTGCTTGAAAAAGATAAGTTGAGTCCAGTCCTGTGGTGACTGGACCATTGTGAGTATCGTGTTGAGAGCACCACACCCAGTGAGCCAGGACACATTCACCAGTGTTTTGTGACAAAAGGAAATTATCCAAGTGTTACATGCCACATCAACCCTCCCCCCACCCCCTGAGTGTAGTGCCTCCCCCCACCCCCTGAGTGTAGTGCCTCCCCCCACCCCCTGAGTGTAGTGCCTCCCCCCACCCCCTGAGTGTAGTGCCTCCCCCCACCCCCTGAGTGTAGTGCCTCCCCCCCAGTGAGTGTAGTGTCTCCCGCTCGCCCACTCCACTTGTGTAGTGTCTCCCCACCCCCTCCGTGTGGTGCAGTGTCTTCCGCTCCCCGCCCCCACCTCCCACGATCAGGTGGTCGCGCCTTCCCCTCCCCGGCCCCCCTCCCAGACCGGGCCAGCGCAGCCTCCCAACCCTCACCCACCACCTCCACGAGCCCACCCACCCCAGACATCTGCCCAGACATGACGCATAGTATAGGGGACAACCTCGTCCCCCCCAGCCAGGAGGGAGAGACAAATACTCCAGTGCAAGGTGACATTCACTTTACCTAAGGGGATGGCAGAAGAAGCCGCTACCAGCCAGCTCACCCCTCCCGAAGCCAATCAAAGGAGAGGCACATGCAGTGGTTGTGGGAACAACGTCAGCATTAACTCTGTCTCCAGAGTCATACGCCAGCATGGCGACTGTCCTGGGTCAGGGAGGCCTCCCGTGGGAGGAGGCAGCACTCAGGAGCCTGTTGCACCAGTACAAATCGCAACAGATTACATTGCAACAGACGACCTGCTAGAGGCAATTAAAGCAACGTCAACCAGGACACTCACCCACATCCCAAAGGCCTCTCGCCCATTTGCTGCCGGGAAATACACGGACCTCATCGCAAAAGTCAACAGAGGGTCAAATAACCTTGATGCACCTGATACCATCAAAGCCTGGCACAATCTGTTACTTTTTGGCAATGCATGCTTAGGTGTACCAGACAGAGGAGGCAAGACACTGGCCTCATCCATCAATAAAGCAATTAGGGATTTTCCTAGGGCTGACAACCTAGTCCGCCTCCCCAAACACACCAAACACTGCCGAGGCAGACCAAGTACGACAATCAGCGACAACAGAAAATTAGGTACCCAAGTCAGCAAGAAAATTGAAGAGGGCAATACAGTCGGGGCACTCAGGTTGATCACAAGTGAGGACAAAATTTTGCCCAGGGATGAAACCACAGCCCAAGCACTGAGAGAAAAACACCCCCTCAGGGCCGTAGGTGAACCTCCCCCACAGGTCAGGCTCGCCCCTAACCAGGAACCTCTCGTCCTCCGGGAGTCAGAGGTTTATAAAGCTATCGTTTCATTTCCCCCGGGCTCCTCAGGAGGCTACACAGGGGTAAGACCTCAACATGTGAAGGAAATGGTGAACCCTGTTCTTGGCCCAGCTGCAGAAGCGTTCCTGACAGAAATCACAACGTTTGTCAACAACTGCCTCGCCGGGTTAATCCCTGATGAAATCAAACCATTCTTCTTTGGTGCATCCCTATGTGCCCTGAAAAAGAAGGGGGGAGGGATCAGACCCATTGCCGTTGGTAATACCCTTCGCCGCCTAGTTGTAAGGGCTGCTGTCAGAAGTATCCGAATGGAAGCAGCCACCATGCTGCAACCCAACCAGCTGGGGTTTGGAGTCCCCCAAGGCTGTGAAGCAGCGGCTCATGCTGCACGAGCCTACATTAGCTCTCTTACTGAAGACCAGGCAGTAGTAAAATTAGATTTTAAAAACGCTTTCAACTCGGTCAAAAGGGAAGCAATCCTCACTGCAGTCCAGGAACATTGCCCAAGCATTCTCCCGTTTGTGTCAGCAGGCTACAGCAAAGACTCAACCCTCCTGTTTGGCAAACATGAAGTCACCTCAGCAGAGGGAATTCAACAGGGTGACCCACTTGCACCGTTCCTCTTTTGCATAGCGGTTCGAGAAATTACAACCAGACTGTCCAGTGAGCTCAACATCTGGTTCCTGGATGATGGCACTCTGGCAGGCACACAAGATTCCCTGCTAGAAGACCTACAGCTGTTGAAGACACGGGGTGAGTCCATGGGTCTCGTTCTTAACCCCTCCAAGTGCGAAATTATTGCATCCAGTGAAGTAATCATTAGAGCAGTGAAATCAGTTTTACCAGAAGCCTCAGTCGTTAAACCTACCGACAGCACACTACTCGGAGCACCTCTGGGCCACAATGCCATTGCTGCAGTCCTTGACGAAAAGTTTAGAGACCTAAAGAGGATGGAAGAGAGAATTGGGGACTTGGACTCCCACGATGCCCTCTACCTTCTCACAAAGTGCCTTACCTTGCCCAGGCTAACATACTTCTTAAGGTGTGCACCAACTTTTGGCAACCCACTTCTACATCAATATGATGAGCTCCTCAGGTCAATATTCAGGAAGGCGCTCAACCTAGATTTAGATGACAGTCAGTGGGACCAAGCAACATTACCAGTGAGATTTGGAGGGATAGGCATACGAAAGGCAACTGAGGTAGCACTTCCAGCATTCTTATCCTCATGTACAGCAGCCAACGAATTGGTAGGGCAGATCCTACCAGAGCGTATGAGAGAGACAGCGGGAACTCATGATCAAACGTTCATCGAAGCAGCCAGACAATGGGACACCATTGCACACCCTCAACCCCGACCACAAGTCCCAAAAGACCACAAGCAGGCCCACCGGGATAGCCCCATAATGGAAAAGACTGTCACAGCAATGATTGACAACGCTGATGCTGAAAACAAAGCCCGCCTCCTAGCGGTAACAGCACCCCATGCCGGGGATTTTTTATTTGCTGTGCCCAATGCAGCCCTGGGAACTCGCCTCAGTCATGACGCTCCCCGCATTGGAGTTGCCCTTCGCCTTGCCGCCCCCATCCTCACCGAACATAGGTGCATCTGCAGAACTGCGATGGCAGACCAATATGGTCGTCATGGTCTGGTATGTCGTAAATCACAGGGTAAAATTGCAAGACATGAAGAAGTCAACGACATCATCAAGAGGAGCCTCGCCACAGCCCGCTGCCCAGCACAAAGAGAACCACACTTATCCAGACCTAACGACCCTCAGAAGCGCCCTGATGGGGTCACCTTGCTACCTTGGAAGGATGGTAAGCAAGTGGTATGGGACTACACGTGCGCTGCCACACTGGCCAGTACCTACCTCCACTACAGCACACGTGAAAGCGGTGGTGCTGCTTCTTTCAGGGAATCGCAGAAAATTATTAAATACAGAAGTCTAGCACACTGCTACAGCTTTGTTCCGATCGGCTCGGAGACCCCTCGGTTCGTGGGGAAAATGTGCATTGAAGTTCCTGAAGGAATTGGGGGACAAATTGATCAGCGCTACAAAAGACCAGAGAGCAAAAAGTTTCTTGTTCCAGCGCCTCAGTGTTGCGATTCAGAGGGGAAATGCCTGTTGCGTCTTGGGCACTAGTCCAACTTCAGAGGAATTCGAAGAAGTGTTTGACTTGCAACAGTGATCGAACCCGTCTTTGACATTCATCAATGTTTCCCATTGTTGTGTTTTTCAAGAGATCCATAACCTTTAAGCACCTTTTTGCATTATTATTTTTGTATCAACCCATGTATATGTTGTAACCATCAAATGCATAATAAAGCACAAAAAATAAAAAAGGAAGGGGGTGGTAGGAGAAAAGCACACAGAAACTGTATTGGAGGGGATCTAAACATTCCCTCTAATGCGTTATGCGTGGTTTCCTCCGAGGCTATGGGTCCCCCTTCTTCCAGCTAGAGGTGGTACTCCCTTCCATTAAAATATATATATATATATATATATATATATATATATATATATATATATATATATATATATATATATATATATATATATATATATATATGTATATATATATATATATATATGTATATATATATATGTATATATATATATATATATATATATATATATATATATATATATATATATATATATATATATATATATATATATATATATATATATATATATAAATATATATATATATATATATATATATATATATATATATATATATATATATATATATATTTATATTTATATTTAACAAGAGAAATATATATATATATATATATATATATATATATATATATATATATATATATATATATATATATATCTATATATATATATATATATATATATATATATATATATATATATATATATATGTATATATATATATATATATATATATATATGTATATATATATATATATATATATGTATATATATGTATATATATATATATATATATATATATATATATATATATATGTATATATATGTATATATATATATGTATATATATATGTATATATATATATATATATATATATATATATATATATATATATATATATATATATATATTGTTGGGGTTTCCTACTCTCGGTGAGCAACCGTTATCAGTACTTATCCTGGCAAGGTCGCCAATGTTGGGGTTTACTCTACTCTCTCGGATGAGCAACAGATATATTCAAGGTCACTCACCGTAGCCCTGCGGGTCTTCACTCTATCCTCGCGGCGCCACTGTACGCCAGGAGTGTATCCCAGTCAATCCCAACCGGCCTCTGATTGAGAAGGAGTGGGAACACAACTCGTTCACTTAACTGTTATGTGCCCGCCCCAACAATAGGGCTCTACTATTAACCACAAGGTCGCCAACTGGTGTTTTCCGGTGTCCAGTAACACGTCAGTGGATCTGTTGAGTTGTGGTAACCGTGGCAAGGACACTCTCAATAGATCAGAATATCAGGCAGGTATTTACTTCTATCACTCTCTGCTCTCAGGTATTATATAGCCACAAGATAAATGGAGGGGATGATATAAACACAGATGTATTTTGTATTTTACTTAAAACTCATTCAAAGATGTCACAAGGTCATATCAATAAACAATCAGCTGATCCAGGCAGGAGTCGTTCGTTCCCACGTATAATATACACTCGCTATGTCGGCAACACTCCCCCTCTTGTCACTGTCAAAATCAGCTGGGCGCCTTCCCCCGCGCAAATGTTTATTGCTTGTTTCTCTGGCGTCACGCGCGCTGTTTCTTTAAGTTCTCAAAATCACTAGAAATCCGAACACTCGTTATTTGCGACAATAGCACGTATTACTTCGCTACACTATTCTCGGGCTCAAACAATCGTTTCTATAATAAATGCGACAATAATTCACTGTAATGGTGTTTCACACTGCCCTTCATTTAATGATAACTTATGAAGTATTTAACACTGGAGTTCTCAGTATTTCCTTTCGTGGGCGATAACACAATTAATCACTGCACACACGAATGATTATTCAATGCACTAACATAGACATATATAATATATATAGATAAATCAGACATCAATAAATGGTAATAAAATAGTTACTGGGCACATAGCCTAACTTCCAAATACTGGCATAATATTATATATATTTTCTCACTATATGATTCAATTAAAGTCTCATGAAAGACATTCTCAACACAGTAAATTCATCAATTAATCCGGGTGCCTGTACACACCAATAATAAACATAAATATCGTGAGTACTCTTGATAGTACTATTCTGCACACTGGTGCCTTACTGTGACATAGGTGAGCCTTGCTCACGACATGCAAAATCCTCAGGCTAAATAATATAGCCGAATACTATAGCTGACTAAAGGGGAATGGGGAGGGAAACTAGAACCACCTACTTCCACCTATCCTCCGATGAGAGTTGAGTTGTAGCTCCTGGTCCTGGCTCCTGCCTCGTGTCGGGAACGCCCCCCACACACACACGCTGTCATGTCCTCCAGGAACTCAATCAATGTCCCACCGTAAGCGCGTCGTCTCCGTGCCTTATCCCTGCAGGTCCGTGCTCCTCCTCGACTTCTTGTAGGGTTGGAGTCGGTCTCCCGGCCGTCGACTTCTCCCAGCCACGGCTGCCTGCCTACTTCTTGGCTGCAGTCGTTCGGGTTCCCAAATAGTCCTCTTCTTCCTCTGCTACCCAGTGGCTCTGTTCAGCCACTACGCCATCACGAATGGGTGAACTGCCTCAGACGTCGCATACGTCACTGCACAGACTTCACTTCTTCTCGCACAGTACCTGACCTGGAGCACTTGTTGCTCAATATCCGTCGATTCCCTCTCTGGTTCAACACATGAACGAAGGAAGACCTCACAGAGTACTGGCAGACTTCAGGTGACGCGTAAAATCCACGGGAGTGGGAAACAACTGTCAAACTGACAGGACCAATCTTCGCACATCCAACCTCCTTGACATGTCGTGTCTGACTGCTGGCGCCAACGCGGCGCGCTGCCCGGACCCCCCTTCCTTCGTGACGTCACATTCGCCATGGGAGGTTTTCATTGGCTCCCAGTGCCACATTGCTGTCGGTGACCAATCCGGTGTCACTGACGTCACACAGTTTTGGCGGGAAAACAGGAGAGCCAGCGCCATCTTGGCTTCCTAATGGGCCTAAACCACAGGCCAAAATATTATTGTCTCACAAATTTCTCGGCACTCCGAGAACACTCCACTCTCCCACATATACCAAATTGATGCCTGCGACGTAGAGAATGCTTGGGTAAAGTGGACATGACTCTTACTGCAGGCGTGGGAGAAATATAAGGGGGGGGGGGAACACCGTCACATACCCCTCCCCTTAAAATAAGAGTCATGTCTGGTTAGTGTATACGGGACAGGGCATCTGCTACTACGTTGTCCTTCCCCTTGATGTGCTTGATTTCCAACCGGTACTCTTGCAGTAACAACGCCCACCTCGTCAGACGTTGGTTGGAGTTCTTCATTTTGTACAAAAAGGTGAGAGGGTTGTGATCTGTGAACACCAGAACAGGTCTCGCCCCTCCTCCCACGTACACATCAAAGTGCTCCAGGGCCATAACTAGCGCCAATGCCTCTTTCTCAACGGTACTATAGGCCCGCTGGTATTTTACAAACTTCTTCGAGTAGAACGCTACTGGCCTATGTACTTCACTCCTTTCTTGAGCCAACATGGCCCCTATCTCAACGTCGCTGGCGTCTACGTACAGGATGAATCCGGCTGAGAAATCTGGGGATATTAATACCGGGGCCTCCGTCAACAATTTCTTGGTCTTTTCAAAAGACTCTTGGCAGGCCTCTCCCCATCTCCATCGTACATTCTTGGAGAGTAGCTGGGTTAGGGGATGCGCTACCGTGGAGAAATTCCTGCAGAACCCACGATAGTACCCTATCATCCCGAGGTACCTTAGCAACTCTTTACGCGTTCTGGGCACGGGGTATTCCTTAATGGCTGATACTTTGTGATCAACAGGGGTGACTTCACCTTGGCCGATGACAAAACCAAGGTACTCTAAGTGAGCCTTCCCAGACTCGCTCTTGGCCAAATTTACAGTCAAGTTAGCCTCCTCTAGCCTTCTGAACAATTCCCTGAGTCTCTCCAGATGCGTCTTCCAATCGTCGGCGTACACGACGATGTCATCGATGTAAACTGTGCAGCCTGCGGCACCCCTTAACAGCTCATTCATCATGCGCTGGAAGCAGCTACCGCTGTTTTTCATTCTAAAGGGCAACACCTTGTATTGGTACAGCCCGTCAGGAGTTGCGAAAGCTGATATCTTCCTGGCCTCAGGAGTCAAAGAGATCTGGTAGTACCCCTTGAGCAGATCGACCTTGGATACGTACCTTGCACTGCCCACCTGGTCGATGCAATCGCTCACTCTTGGCATGGGGTGAGAATCTGCCACTGTGATGGAGTTCACCCTCCTGTAATCTGTACAAAAGCGGTAGGTTCCGTCGCTTTTCCTCCCCAACAAGCATGGGGAACTCCACTCACTTTTACTGGGCTCCGCAAGGTCGTTCTCAAGGAGATACTCCACCTCCTTTCTCATCAGCTCTCGCTTCTCCGGGCTCACCCTATACGCGCTCTGCTTGATGGGCCTGGCGTCCCTCACCTCTACCTCGTGCGTCACACTCTTGTGTCGTCGGGGCACGTCGGTAAAGAGGGAGGCATTCTCCCTCAGTAGGTTTGTCAGGTCCGCGCTCTGTTGCCCTTCAGATGTAGTAGCTTGTCCTTGATCTTCGCCAGACTCTCAGTGTTGGTGAGACGGGTGCCGTCCGCCCTGGACCACTTTCCTTCCTCCTCCGGGAGTTCTTGGTCCACCTGCACGCACAGAACCGTCTCCTGCTGGGGTTCTCGGGTCACCTTTCCGTCCTGCCCGGCGGCTCCTCCTTCCACAGTGAAGAAAGGTTTCAGGCGGTCCACGTGACACACCTGTTTCTTGCGGGGTCTATCCGGCTTCCCAATTTCATACGACACAGGACCCAACCGCCGCAGCACCTGGTATGGTCCCTCGAACCGCGACTCGGTCACCCTACCTTTAGCCGGCAGCAAAACCATCACCTGGGACCCGACTTGGAACTCCCTCTGCGTAGCTCTCTTGTCGTACCACTCTGACATCTTACGCTGCGCCTCCTTCAGATGTTTCCCAGCTAGTTCCTTCGCTAGAGTGAGACGCTCTTTGAATTTTTGGACATACTCATTCACCGTTCCCACGGTCACTCCCGGTGTCCATTGTTCCCTCAACATGGACAGAGGACTTCGCACCTCGTGTCCATACACCAGCTGGAAAGGTGAGAAACCTAATGATTCTACCACCGCGTTACGTATGGCGAACAACGCGGGGTATACAGCCTCATCCCACTCAGCCCCCTGTTCTGCGCAGAACACTCTCAGCACGGTCTTCAAGGTGGAATGAAATCTTTCGATCGCCCCTTGCGACTGCGGTCGGTAGGGCGACGACCGAATCTGAGTCACTCCCCAACCTGTCACCGTCTGTCAGAACCACTTAGACTGGAATATACTTCCGCAGTCTGTCTGAATCTCTCTGGGCATCCCCACCCAAGAGAAAAATCGTTGTAGTTGGCCGGCTACTCCTTTCGACGTCAAACGTCGCATCGGGACGGCTTCTGGAAATCTGGTGGACGCACACATTATCGTCATCAGGTAGGTGTTCCCTCGCTTCGTCCTTGGCAATGGACCCACCCCGTCGACTAACAGACGCTCGAATGCAGGCCCAAACGCCGGAACAGGGATCAATGGGGCCTTCGGTATCGCGGATTGGCTCTTCCCTGCCCTCTGGCACGGTAAGCATGTCTTACAATAGCGCCTCACCTCGGCGTCCATACCTGGCCAGTAGAAATAATCCCTGATCCTTCGCAGCGTCTTTGTCACCCCCAGGTGACCTGCAGAGTCCACGGAGTGCGATAGGTCCAACACGGCCGCTCTGCACTGGGCCGGCAACACTACCTGGTGCCTCATACTTAGAGACTCTTCTCCGGCCTCCATCCTCACAGGCCTCCACTGTCTCATCAGCATGCCGTCCTCTATGTAAAAATGAGTAGCCTTCTCAGGACCAACACGTCCTCCTTTGGCCTCACGAATCAATTCGGGGAACTCCATCTGCTGCAATTCTCCAAGACGAGTGCGGTCTACCGCAAGAGAACTGGTGAGGGTCACCTGCAACTCACCATTCGGGCTGCCTTCGCCCTCCGCTCGTTCTCCGGGTCCTATGAAGAGGTGATCGATTCCCAGGCTGTCGGACGTCTCCTCAGCCCCATCAGATCCACGACCTCCTTGTTCTTCGCGCTGTCTCGGTATCACAGCACAAACTGAGAACGCCACCGGGGCAATTCCCTTCTCGTCCCCACAGGCGTTTAACACTCCGCCCGTCTCCTTGTATTGCTCTAGGCACTCTTCGCCTTTCACGAGATTCGGAAGGACATATCCTCCACATGCGTCATTTCCCAAAATGACCTTTGCCTCCATCTTGGGCATTGATGCACAGACCCCCACCACTAGGGTCTGGCAGCCATAATCAGAATTCAAAGTCACCTGGTGTAGGGGCATCCTCACTGGGCCTCCCACAGTGGTCACACTTGCCACCCCCACACTGGTACTCTCGTAACCCTCGGGGAACAGGGTTTCACTCACCAGGGTAAAATCGGCCCCAGTGTCTCTTAATATGTTCACCGGGATGGGGTCTGCGTCCCCCATCCTTACGGTTCCCTGACACACGAATGGGTGAACTCTCTTCTCCCCACTCAGTACGGGTTTATCCCGCACCCTCTCGGCCATCTGGTTTTCGAACTTCACTAAAGCAACGTTCCCCCGCTGCTTAGGGCGTCTGCATTCCCGCGCGACGTGTCCGATTATTCCGCAATTGTAACAGTGCACCTTCCTCGTCGGAGACCATCCGCCACTGCTCGCCCTGGCACCGCCTCCAGAGGCTGTCGCTCCCTGTGTCTTTCTCGCACCCTTCGTCGACTCCTTTGTCGCAGCAACAGCTCCTGAGCTCTCAGCCTGGTACTTCTTTATCGGCTCCACAGCACCCTTCGATCCTTTGCTGTCCCAACTTGAGAGGTGGGACTTGGGAGAACTCGCAACTGTCCTCCATCTATCCGTCCTCCTATAATTCCTACTGTTTCCGGAGTATACGGGTGGTCGGTGCTGTCCCTCTCGGCGTGGGTGTAAGGCTTCTTCTAACATGTCGGCTCTGTCGGCTGCGGCCCTCAGGTCCTTTATGTCCGCCTCCTTTACTCTCACCCTGATCTCAGGAGAGAGCACGGACATAAACTTTTCCATAACCATTAGCCCCTTGACCTCTTCAACCGACCTCGCTCCTTCAGAGTCCAGCCACTTCAGGAACTTTCTCTCCATGTCCCTCGCCGTCTCCGCATAAGATTTTCCTGGCGACCGGGTACATTCCCTAAACCTCTTCCTGTAACATTCCGGCGTGAGCTTGAAAGAATGGAGCACAGCTCTTTTTACCGCATCGTAGTTGGTGCATTCTTGGAAGTCGAGCATATTGTAGGCTTCACGAGCTTCACCTGTGAGCCTCCCTTCAACTAGCTCCGCCCACTCCGCCCTCAGCCACCTCTTCAAAGCAGCAACCCTTTTGAAGTGGTTGAAGAAACCTTCGGCTTCATTTGGTACAAAGACCGGCAGATCTCGCTCCCTCACTCGGCGGTCTTCCTGTTGTGGCGGAGCAGGGGGAGATATCCCTAGCTCAGCTCGCCTCAGCTCCACATCCTTGTTAGCTTCTATCTCCTGCTGTCTCATCCTAGCTTCTCGCTCGTGCTCCTCTCGTCTTAGCTGTGCTTCTCGCTCCTCACGCTTCAGCTGTGCTTCTGCTTCTCGCTCTTCTTTGCGCTGCTGTGCTTCTCGCTCTTCTTTGCGCTGCTGTGCTTCTTCTCTCCTCAGCTGCGCTTCTGCTTCTCGCTCTTCTTTGCGCTGCTGTGCTTCTTCTCTCCTCAGCTGCGCTTCTGCTTATCGCTCCTCCCGCTTCAGTTGTGCTTCCAGTTGCAGCTTCATTATCTCCAGCTTAACGCTGTGCCTGCTGCCGCTGGATCCCCTGCTGCTTCCACCAATGCTCAGGTGTTCTCCCACACTGGCAGGTGTCTGTGGCCGTTCCTCCCCCAAAGCTTCGTCTCGTGCCCTGAGCTGTGCCATTATCTCCAGTCTTCTTTCTCCCACTCTGGGAGATCTCAGCTTTATTCCAAAATGGTCTGCTATTGCCTGTAACTGTGCCTTGGTGCACTCCTCCAGCACCTGTTCATCTCTAGTGTCAATAAACCTTGTTACTTTATCATCCTCCATCTTGTGCTATGAGTGATAACCTGCACCTGATATCTAATACCACTGCCAACTACCACAACTGCAACCTTTACTTCGATCGTGATCCTGGCAAGGTCGCCAATGTTGGGGTTTCCTACTCTCGGTGAGCAACCGTTATCAGTACTTATCCTGGCAAGGTCGCCAATGTTGGGGTTTACTCTACTCTCTCGGATGAGCAACAGATATATTCAAGGTCACTCACCGTAGCCTTGCGGGTCTTCACTCTATCCTCGCGGCGCCACTGTACGCCAGGAGAGTATCCCAGTCAATCCCAACCGGCCTCTGATTGAGAAGGAGTGGGAACACAACTCGTTCACTTAACTGTTATGTGCCCGCCCCAACAATAGGGCTCTACTATTAACCACAAGGTCGCCAACTGGTGTTTTCCGGTGTCCAGTAACACGTCAGTGGATCTGTTGAGTTGTGGTAACCGTGGCAAGGACACTCTCAATAGATCAGAATATCAGGCAGGTATTTACTTCTATCACTCTCTGCTCTCAGGTATTATATAGCCACAAGATAAATGGAGGGGATGATATAAACACAGATGTATTTTGTATTTTACTTAAAACTCACTCAAAGATGTCACAAGGTCATATCAATAAACAATCAGCTGATCCAGGCGGGAGTCGTTCGTTCCCACGTATAATATACGTTCGCTAAGTCGGCAACACTCCCCTTCTCGTCACTGTCAAAATCAGCTGGGCGCCTTCCCCCGCGCAAATGTTTATTGCTTGTTTCTCTGGCGTCACGCGCGCTGTTTCTTTAAGTTCTCAAAATCACTAGAAATCCGAACACTCGATATTTGCGACAATAGCACGTATTACTTCGCTACACTGTTCTCGGGCTCAAACAATCGTTTCTATAATTAATGCGACAATAATTCACTGTAAAGGTGTTTCACACTGCCCTTCATTTAATGATAACTTATGAAGTATTTAACACTGGAGTTCTCAGTATTTCCTTTCGTGGGCGATAACACAAATAATCACTGCACACACGAATGATTATTCAATGCACTAACATAGACATATATAATACATATAGATAAATCAGACATCAATAAATGGTAATAAAATAGTTACTGGGCACATAGCCTAACTTCCAAATACTGGCATAATATTATATATATTTTCTCACTATATGATTCAATTAAAGTCTCATGAAAGACATTCTCAACACAGTAAATTCATCAATTAATCTGCGTGCCTGTACACACCAATAATAAACATAAATATCGTGAGTACTCTTGATAGTACTATTCTGCACACTGGTGCCTTACTGTGACATAGGTGAGCCTTGCTCACGACATGCAAAATCCTCAGGCTAAATAATATAGCCGAATACTATAACTGACTAAAGGGGAATGGGGAGGGAAACTAGAACCACCTACTTCCACCTATCCTCCGATGAGAGTTGAGTTGTAGCTCCTGGTCCTGGCTCCTGCCTCGTGTCGGGAACGCCCCCACACACACACGCTGTTGTGTCCTCCAGGAACTCAATCAATGTCCCACCGTAAGCGCGTCGACTCCGTGCCATATCCCTGCAGGTCCGTGCTCCTCCTCGACTTCTTGTAGGGTTGGAGTCGGTCTCCCGGCCGTCGACTTCTCCCAGCCACGGCTGCCCGCCTACTTCTCGGCTGCAGTCGTTCGGGTTCCCAAATAGTCCTCTTCTTCCTCTGCTACCCAGTGGCTCTGTTCAGCCACTACGCCGTCACGAATGGGTGAACTGCCTCAGACGTCGCATACGTCACTGCACAGACTTCACTTCTTCTTGCACAGTACCTGACCTGGAGCACTTGTTGCTCAATATCCGTCGATTCCCTCTCTGGTTCAACACATGAACGAAGGAAGACCTCACAGAGTTCTGGCAGACTTCAGGTGACGCGTAAAATCCACAGGAGCGGGAAACAACTGTCAAACTGACAGGACCAATCTTCGCACGTCCAACCTCCTTGACGTGTCGTGTCTGACTGCTGGCGCCAACGCGGCGCGCTGCCCGGACCCCCATTCCTTCGTGACGTCACATTCGCCATGGGAGGTTTTCATTGGCTCCCAGTGCCACATTGCTGTCGGTGACCAATCCGGTGTCACTGACGTCACACAGTTTTGGCGGGGAAACAGGAGAGCCAGCGCCATCTTGGCTTCCTAAAGGGCCTAAACCACAGGCCAAAATATTATTGTCTCACAAATTTCTCGGCACTCCGAGAACACTCCACTCTCCCACATATACCAAATTGATGCCTGCGACGTAGAGAACGCTTGAGTAAAGTGGACATGACTCTTACTGCAGGCGTGGGAGAAATATAAGGGGGGTAACACCGTCACAATATATATATTTCTGTTGTTAAATATAAATATATATATATAAATATATATATATATATATATATATATATATATATATATATATATATATATATATATATATATATATATATATATACTTGCCTATATACTGAGTTTTTTCAGGCTTACAATCCCCAAGAGGGCATTTGAAGGCATAGACGACGTTGGTCTCTTTTGAAGCGTTCTGCTTTGTGTCTGGAGAGTTTCTCATGAATAGGCTGGCCGTTTTTTTGGTTTTATAGTAAATCGTCAGTTGTATCTTGTGATTTTTGTCTGTAGGGATAACGTTTATATTAACAATATCTTTCAGTACCCTTTCCTCCATGTATATATATATATATATATATATATATATATATATATATATATATATATATATATATATATATATATATATATATATATATATATATATATATAGTCGTACCTAGTAGCCAGAACGCACTTCTCTGCCTACTATGCAAGGCCCGATTTGCCTAATAAGCCAAGTTTTCATGAATTAATTGTTTCTCGACTACCTAACCTACCTAACCTAACCTAACCTAACTTTTTTGGATACCTAACCTAACCTAACCTATAAAGATAGGTTAGGTTAGGTTAGGTAGGGTTGGTTTGGTTTGGTCATATATCTACGTTAATTTTAACTCCAATAAAAAAAATTGACCTCATACATAATTAAATGGGTAGCTTTATCATTTCTTAAGAAAAAAATTAGAGAAAATATATTAATTCATGAAAACTTGGCTTATTAGGCAAATCGGGCCTTGCATAGTAGGCCGAGAAGTGCGTTCTGGCTACTAGGTACGACATATATATATATATATATATATATATATATATATATATATATATATATATATATATATATATATATATATATATATATATATATATATATTGTGACGGTAAAGCGTTGGTGTTCGGCTGTTTCAAAAGCTGGGGGCTGGGCCTCATCACATCACAAAAAAGAAAAGAGAAAAGTTTGTCCTTTCATCTGTGGTAAGGTAATGGGAAGACACACAAAACACAAGTATATAAACAATGAAATTTTAATTACTCTAGAAAACAAGACATGAATAAAGGTAATCTCATAAAAGGCAGGACAAGTCAACAAACAAAATAACATGAATAATCACGGGCAAATGAAAAGTTACGCTAAGACAAGTAAGTTACAGTGATAGCAAAATAAAATAATATGAGTGCTGGAATACTGGCTTCGAGCTGCCACCTCCCGTAGTACACGAAAGCCAAGGCTTAGTCTACCAGCGAGAGATGTCAACTTCATGGAGCACAAAGATATTCTGACGAGACTGGCGCGCTGCAGCCCAGACGTCGACTTGTGGTGGTGGCGGAGGGCAGGTGCGACGAGACACCAGCCAATCAGCAACAGGCAGGCAGAGGATGAGCAGTTTGCTGGTTACGGGCTGTGGCCAGGTGTTGGGGTGTGCAGGGTACAATTTGCTCTCTGGGCAAAACGTTTGGCGATACTGGTGGACGTATCTTCTATATAGTATCTTGTATTTTGACGTAATGATGTAGGGAAGAGCAGGCTCAATCTCTCTTGAAAGAGATTACCGTCACAACTCTCCCCCGAAGCCTGCGGTTCTGGAAGAAGTTACGTCTTCATGTGGTGGAGTGATAGTTGGAGTTGCTTCTACTTCATAGACTCTGTAGAGGGTGTCGGCTATGATGTTGTCAGAACCCTTGATATAGCGGATCTCCAGGTTGAAATCTTGCAGATATAATGCCCATCGTAGAAGACGCTGGTTATCGAATTGGGCTTGATGTAAGAAGTGGAGAGGATTGTGGTCTGAGAAGATTGTGGTAGACCTGGCACCTTATAGGTATGGAGCAAAGTGCTGGAGATTCAGGACGATGGAGAGTAGCACCTTTTCAATAGTGCTGTAGTTCCTCTGGTGGGGTTTCAACTTTTAGCTGTAGTAGCTGACAGGTAGAACCTCCTCGCCTCGTTGCTGCATCAGGACACCACCGATGCCGGTACCACTGGCGTCGACATGAAGGACGAAAGGCTTGGTGATATCTGGCGAGGCGAGAATGGGATTAGAACAGAGGAGGAATTTGAGTTGTTCGAAAGCAACGGTTTGCTGCATGGTCCAATTATACCGTTGCTTGGGACTGGTTAAAGTGATTAATGGTGTGGCGACTGTACTAAAATTTCTCACAAACCTACAGTAGTAGGAGGCAAGACCAAGGAAGCGCAGGAGCTGCTTCCTGGTGGTAGGCTGTGGATAATGCTGGATGGCTTGAGTGTGTGTGTCTAACGGAGCTAGGCTGCCACTCCCAATTACATGACCCAGATAACGCACTTTACCTTTGGCAAAGGTGGACTTGCCCAGGTTGATGGTGAGGCCGGCTGTCAGGAGCTTGGCGAACAGTCGTTGCAGCTGGAGCAGATGTTCGCTCCAGGTGTTGGAAGCTACGACGATATCATCCAAATAGGCGTAGGTGTTATCCAAGCCCTGGATGACGCGGTTGACAGCTCTCTGAAAGGTGGCCGGGGCATTACATAGTCCGAAAGGAAGGCGTTCATATCTGAAAAGTCCAAAGGGAGTGATAAAGGCAGATATTTCTTTGGCTCGCTCTGTTAGACACACTTGGTAATACCCCTTAAGCAAGTCCACTTGGGACAAGTACTGGGCATTACCAATGGCGTCAAGAATGTCATCTATCCTTGGCAAGGGGTATGCATCCTTGACAGTTACATTATTTAACTTACGGAAATCCGTACACAGTCTCACCTTACCTTGGGGTTTTGGCACCAAGATACAGGGTGAGGCCCAGGGGGACTCACAAGGTGTAGCCAGTCCATGATCCAAAAGGTACTGCACCTCAGCACGCATGACTTCCTTCTTGCTAGGGCTGATTCGGTAGTAGGGTTGACGAATCGGCCGGGTGTCAGGGAGCAGTTGGATGTCGTGCTGGGTAACATTACACTCTTGGGGATCATCTCGGAACAACTCTTTATATTCTTTGAAGGTCTTGACAAGAGGTGCACTATGATTGTGCTGAAAATAATTGAGAAGATCAGTTAGGATTTCCGAATTAGAAAGCGCTGACTCCTTGTCAGTGCTTTCGGGAGGAGAAGCAGGGAAGGTCTCACTGTGGATGTATGGCTCTTTAAAGGAAGAGTAATTAATCATGACAGTGGGAGGAGTACCGTTATATAGCTTCAGGAGGTTGACGTGGCACAACTGGGTCTTCCGCCGCCTATATGGAGTCTCTAGAACGTAGTTATGGTTGTTTCTGCACTCCTTGATGCGGTAGGGTCCTGAAAACCTGTTTTGTAAAGGAGAACCTGGGATAGGGAAATAAGCAAGTACGAAATCTCCCGGCTTAAATTTCCTTACTTTGCTGGTCTGGTCGTAATGAGTCTTCATCCTCTCCTGTGCTTTCAATAGATTATCTTGGGCAAAACTGTGGACCCTCTCTAGAATGTGTTGTAGATTTTGAAGAAACTGGGGCACATTCTGATGCTCACTGAAGGTGGCATCACGTAGAGAGTCTTTGAAAGCCTTGAGAGGAGTACGGCACTTACGTCCGTAGAGCATCTCATAAGGAGATACTCCTAGGGACTCATTTGGAAGACTTCTAAATATACACATGATTAAGTCTATTTGCTTATCCCAATCCTTAGAGGTTTCATTACAAAACTTCTTCAGGAGTGCTTTAATAGTCTGATGACTTCGCTCAAGAGAACCCTGTGAAGCAGGATGATAGGGGCTGGACAATACCTGTTTGATGTTGAACTCTTCCAGTGTCCTCTTGAAGAGATCACTGGTGAAGTTGGTGCCACAGTCGCTCTGAACCTCCCTTGGAAATCCATACTGGGTGAAGATCTTCAATAAGTGTTTCACAACTGTAGCAGTCGTAATGTTCTTTACTGGAACTGCTATGGGGAATCTGGTGGTAGGACACAGGATGGTTAAGATATAGGCGTTACCTGAACTGGTCCGAGGTAAAGGACCAACACAGTCTATAATAAGTCTGTGGAAAGGTTCCGCAGGCACCTGTATGGGAGTCAGTGGTGCTCTGGGAATAGAGATGTTCGGTTTACCTGCCATCTGACATGTATGACACTGTTTGACGTACTGTTTGACGCTATTTACCATACCTGGCCAGTAGTAGTCTTGACGGATTCCATGGTAGGTCTTGTTAAATCCGTAGTGGGAGAGTGCTCCGTGGGCCAGGTGTAGAATAGTGGGCCGCAGGCTGGCAGGAATCACTAGTTGTTCGACGTTGGCCCAATCGTCCTCCTCCTTCAGTTTACTGGGTCTATATCTGCGGTAGAGCAACTCGTTCTCTAGGAAGAACCCAGGAATACTGTCAGGCTGAGTCTCAGCCTGGAAAAATAATGGTGTCAAGGTAAGATCTTCCCTCTGTAACTTACGGAACTCCAACTTGGTCAAATTCGGGGGTAGTTTCTGAGGGTCTTGAGGGACAGCGGTAGCAGTAGAGTCAGCTGGCTGTGCTCGTGCAACTTGTGCACGGGTGGTCACTAAAACCGGAGGAGAAACTTCATCACTCTCTTGAACCTTTGCTGGAACATACTCAAAAATGGGATTATCCATCACAAAGGTACACACCTGGGGTTTGTCCATGACGATCAGGTTGGTCGGTTGTAGGTCTTCTGCCAAGTCGTTGCCCAGGAGAAGTTGCACTCCAGGCATGGAAAAAGGCTTTTCCCTGATGGCGACTTGGACTTCTCCGGTCACGACGGGACAATCCAGGTGGACTCTGGCGAGAAGATAAGGAGTGGTAGCAGTGAGGTCAGTGATGAAGACAGTTTCTCCGGTGTAGGCGATATTGGGCACAGCCGACTTCAAAATAATCGATTGAAGAGCCGCTGTGTCCCTCAAGATCTTCAGTTTGAAACGTCCCTCCGGATTTGAGCCGTTGGTAGAGACAGTTCCAGTATACAGGTGTTTACTGAAAAGAGAAATATCATTAACATGAACACCATCATTCATCACAGGCTTACCGGACTTAGGAGGAGTTTGCTTGGGTTTAGGTGATTCGGTGTTTCCTTTGTATTGAGACTTACCACATTTATCTATGGTATGTCCATAGAGTCTACAATACTTACAGTACAATTGCGAGACAACTTGATCGGTATTCACTTTCTCGTAACTGTACCACGACTTCTTACTGGAGGATGGTTCTGGTATCAGCCGGTGGATGAGGCTGTAAGTGTCAGCCGACTTAGCACACTTTAGGTAGTCGGTTTCTTCTTTATCTGCTAAATATAGACAGACAGGAGGCGGCACACGCCTCAAGAATTCTTCAACTAGCATGAGGTTGACGAGTTCTGCCAAGGTAGAGACATGTGCTGCTTCCAGCCATTTCATAAAATATCTCCTTTTGGTATTAGCAAATTCGAGAAAGGTAGTGGTACTTACCTTCAGGTGGTCACGCAATTTCCTTCGATAACTTTCGGTGGAGAGAAGGTAGGCGTCCAACACTGCTTGTTTCAGAGTCTGGTAGTCATTCTCAGACGCCAAAGTACTGAGTGTAACTGCAGCTCTACCTGTAAGATGTACTCTGAGAAGGGTTGCCCATTGGTCGGCAGGCCAACTAAGTTGATTAGCAAGGGTTTCAAAGGTGGTGAAAAACACATCAACTTCTGTTTCTACGAATGGTGGCATTAACTTACTTGCATGTGATATATTGAAACTGACGAGAAGATTGGCGGTAGCTTGCTGGCGTTGAGCGAGGTGTGAAGTTTCCAACGCGAATTCTCGTTGACGACATTCCATAGCCAGAGTTGCTTGTTGTTTGTCATGTTCGTGTTGCATCTCCAATTGGCGTTGTTTTGTTTCAAGCTGTACTCGTTCCCGCTCACGGAGTATTGCAAGCTCACGCTCTTGTTCTTCTTTCCTCAAGGCAGCTTCACGTTCCTTGAGGGCGATTTCACGTTCTTTTTCTTCCTTTCGTACAGCAGCTGCTTCCCTTTGTTGCTCGAGGGCTTCCCTTTGCTGCTCGCGTTCGATCTTGGCCAGCTCTAGTTTGAGTGTCATCGTTGCCAAATCAGTTTTATCTGCAATAAAGTAAGTTTCGTGAGTTTCAGAGTCTATCTTACCTTCCTCTAAGAGATGATCCAGTAACAGGTTATGTATTTCATTTTTGTTGGCTTGGTAGGGAACTTCCAGTTGATACTCATGTGCAAGAGTTTGTAATTCAGTCCTCTTGGCATGACTTAAGGTCCCTATTGCACCTGCTGGATCTGCACGGAAAGCTTGGAGACGAAACATGGTGAAATTAGCAAATAAATGCACAACGAATATACTGTTGTGATATGGTGAATGTCAGAAACAGGACAACGTGGCAACTGGTACCTATCCTGTGGAATCTTTAACAATTAATGTTAATTTCAAGATGATAAATGATTAATAAATCAAGGTCGCAGGAAATCTTGTACCCGGTACTCATGTAAGAGGATAAGGGCAAGAAAATCCTACTAAACAAGCGAAACTGAGTTTCTAAAACAAATGAAACAGTTAATTGTCTCAAAAGTAAAATTGGTAGTCCAAGGATGTAGGCATACCTTGCCGAGTCTCTATAGGACATAAGCAAGTTTTCCCACTGAAATTAATATGATACTTACAGAATTAGCGAACTTTTGTGCTCTGAAAAAGAAGGCTAATTCCCTACCAATGTAAATATCATCATATCTGACCGACGTGTAGGGGTGCGAGGTGTCAACTGGTGACGAGAACTGCTGCTGAGGTCCCAATTCAGCAACTAAAGTTCGTGCGAGAGGAACTATGGCCCTCTTTATCCTCCTACTGTCAGACTGCAGAAGATTAGGTGCACTTGACCCGGGGACAGACCACAGTACCAGGGGTACCAATATGATGATCTGCCGAAAATATGAGAAATATCCTAGGGACAAAAGATGGTAAACACGAGTAACAACACGGAGGGAGAGATGACCAATTAAGAGAATGACTGAGGCCTACAGTCACCACGTATTCCAAAGTAGTCTCACCTTCACCATATGCTACTCTCGGAATGCACAATACACACAGCACCATATGAAAATAAAATTGAATATTGAAAATAGTGAAAAGCTATGTTACCAAAGCCAAATACGCTGACCATAAATTTACTACTTGGCACCAGTACCTGAGTAAAGCTCCTAGGACAGGCCCCCACGTAATGTGACGGTAAAGTGGTGGTGTTCGGCTGTTTCAAAAGCTGGGGGCAGGGCCTCGTCACATCACAAAAAAAAAAAGAGAAAAGTTTGTCCTTTCGTCTGTGGTAAGGTAATGGGAAGACACACAAAACACAAGTATATAAACAATGAAATTTTAATTACTCTAGAAAACAAGACATGAATAAAGGTAATCTCATAAAAGGCAGGACAAGTCAACAAACAAAATAACATGAATAATCACTGGCAAATGAAAAGTTACGCTAAGACAAGTAAGTTACAGTGATAGCAAAATAAAATAATATGAGTGCTGGAATACTGGCTTCGAGCTGCCACCTCCCTCAGTACACGAAAGCCAAGGCTTAGTCTACCAGCGAGAGATTTCAACTTCATGGAGCACAAAGATATTCTGACGAGACTGGCGTGCTGCAGCCCAGACGTCGACTTGTGGTGGTGGCGGAGGGCAGGTGCGACGAGACACCAGCCAATCAGCAACAGGCAGGCAGAGGATGAGCAGTTTGCTGGTTACGGGCTGTGGCCAGGTGTTGGGGTGTGCAGGGTACGATTTGCTCTCTGGGCAAAACGTTTGGCGATACTGGTGGACATATCTTCTATATAGTATCTTGTATTTTGACGTAATGATATAGGGAAGAGCAGGCTCAATCTCTCTTGAAAGAGATTATCGTCACAATATATATATATATATTAGTATATTTTGGTAGCAGTCTTTCCTTTAGACATATATTATTAAATATGACCGAAAAAGTAAGATTAATAATTCTAACACGAATTTTCTCAATCTTTTGTACATTTCTTTTCACTGTTGGTGGTAATACAAAAATCAATTCTCCAAAATTCATTTTTTATTTCTAGTCTGACGCGACACTTGAGCGCATTTCGTAAAACTTATTACATTTTCAAAGACTTTAGTTACACATACACAACTGAATAGAACTTACACATCTCCGATTTGTTTATATCTTCATTTGAGTGAGGTGGATGGGGTGAGGTGGTATTTAATAGGGTATTAAATTCATCAACACAAGACAGAACACGAAACAATGGGTATTGAATAGAAGTGAATGTAGAAAGCCTATTGGTCCATATTTCCTGATGCTTCTATATTGGAGCGGAGTCTTGAGGTGGGTAGAATATAGTTGTGCATTAATTGGCTGTTGATTGCTGGTGTTGACTTTTTAATGTGCAGTGCCTCGCAAACTTCAAGCCGTCTGCTATCGCTGTATCTATCGATGATTTCTGTGTTGTTTACTAGGATTTCTCTGACGATGGTTTGGTTGTGGGAAGAGATTATATGTTCCTTAATGGAGCCCTGTTGCTTATGCATCGTTAAACGCCTAGAAAGAGATGTTGTTGTCTTGCCTATATACTGGGTTTTTTGGAGCTTACAATCCCCAAGAGGGCATTTGAAGGCATAGACGACGTTGGTCTCTTTTAAAGCGTTCTGCTTTGTGTCTGGAGAGTTTCTCATGAGTAGGCTGGCCGTTTTTCTGGTTTTATAGTAAATCGTCAGTTGTATCCTCTGATTTTTGTCTGTAGGGAAAACGTTTCTAGTGTAGAGGGAACCACATTCAAAGTGCCCGCCAAAGGAGACATTTTACAGTATAGGCAGGGCTGTGCCCTGATTGGTGGACGGCGACGGCGCACAGCCTACCCGTGCAGCAGCCCCGCGCAGGCCGAGTGGGCCAGATTTGAACTGCATGTGACCCAGCGCGGACGACGCCTACCCGGCACCACTAGCACTTTGGATATGTGCCCATAGGACCCCCAAAGAGGCATTGACTCCCTCTGTCCTACCCTTCCTGAGGAGCCTAGACTTGCTCCACCTACCCTACCAGCCCTTCCTCTCCCTACGACGACAGTTCCAGGTGAAATATTACTGTACTATTGTTGTAACACGTGGGTCACCTCTACATTGGCGCAGTGAGTAGGATGAGTAGGAAATCTCAGTGAGTAGGTTGTTAAAGTTCCTCAAAGTGCCTGCCATATCAGATTTTCCAGCTTTGCAAGTGCAGTAAGTGCCTAGTTTTTGTCTAAGCCTCAAGTGATTTAGGTACCAATTAAGTGTGCAGTGTTTTATGTTGCTTGAAACCCACCTGGCCCCATCATTTACATTATTGACTGTGCAGTGCTTATTTTTCCTTGTGGAACATTTATCTCTATCTCTGAACATTGGAACCTTAAGTGTGGCTATTGGTGTCTGTGTTTTTTTTTTGTTAGTTTTTTTGTTTGGGGTGATATACATGTGAGGTGCCTGGCCCCAGATATAAGGCTTATTACCAGGTGTGGCACGATATATCGGAGCTTTAACTTTCGACACCAGTACAATGGCCCCAATCAAGATAAACTCTGCTTCGGCTGCTGAGCTGCAGCTGCTACCGGGTGTAGGAGATAAATTGGCCGCTCGCATTATCAAGTTTCGGCATCGCCACGTGATCACGGAGGACAACATTTATGATATCAACCGCCTTCGGGCCAGACCCGAGTTGTTGGCTGCTATATCGTTTGAGGTGGACCCGTCCCAACAGGGCCCCGGGCCCTCAGGTCAGGGGGCAGGAAGTCGTTCATCGTCCTCGTCCAGCGAAACGGGAACCCGCCATTCCTTTAGGGGTGCCGCCAGCAGCAGACAACGTGGACGCCGACCTCAGTCACCAGCTTACTCCAGGGCTAGTGGCCAGCAAGGTACTCGGCAGGGGAGCCCCTCCCACCATCGATCGGCTCGATCAAGGAGATGGACAGCTCGACACTCGTCACACAGCTCTCGGACTTCCGATTCGGATGCCTCTCTATCCCGCAGCAGGTGGACAGGTTATCGCCAACAGAAAGAGACCTTCCGCACACCACCTCGGGCGTTGAACTATGACGGGAAGTCAGATTGGGCCACCTTCTACCGCCGCTTCACGTCTTATGCCTCGGAAAAGGACTGGAGCGGGCCTACGTTATTGACACCGTTAGGATGGTGCCTCAAGGGTAAGGCAAGTGATTTTTACAATCACTTACTGGACAGAGAACCATCGATCGATTATAATCGCATGATGCATAAGATGATCAAGCGATTTGGCGATAGGGAAGTTCTGGATGTAGCCATGATGAAGTTTAACCAGGCCCAGCAGGAACCAGAAGAGGATATTGCTGATTGGGCAGATAGGGCCCACCACTTGGCTCATCGGGCCTACAAACATGTGCCACGATGGGAAGTGGAACAAATCGCAGTAATGAGATTCGGCCAGGGATTATAGGACAAGACTCTGGCGGAATACATTGCCAATGCAAGGAATTCGTCAATGGAAGAGGCCATCGACCGGGCCCAAACCTTCCAGCACAATGCCGTAGTAATCCACGGCTCCGCAGGTTCAAGCAGGCACGACTCCCACCGCCGCGGGTCCCAGGGGCCAGCAGTAAGAGTGAATGCAGTGGAGACGGATGCGCTCGGGAACGACAGCCTGAAATCCTCCGCGAGCGGATTCGTAAACAATACAGGTCGGGTATGCTCATGAACGGTGGCCAGTATTCCGTGTGAATGGTGGTACTCGTCTCCCCTTCTTCAAAGAACTTGGGGACCGCGGGAATCGGTGCTTGGGGGACAAGACAATAAAATGCAATAAATCCGGAGAAATAATCCGTATAAAACACTGATAACTGGAACTTATAGAGAATCTTGGGGGATTGCACGAGATGTGGAATAAAACATATGCACAAAAAAAACAGGGGTTGAAATATCTTGGGCACCGCTATTGAACAACAAACCGAAGAACATCTATGGTGCAACCAAAGCCAGTAATTCGAGACTGGAACCGTTGAACACTATCTAAGACGTCTTGACTGAAGTCGGCAGAACGATGATGCAGATATCTTGGCGAGGTCCTCTTGATCACCGCGTAGGAACGTTTACTCACTGCGCCAATGTAGAGGTGACCCACGTGTTACAACAATAGTACAGTAATATTTCACCTGGAACTGTCGTCGTAGGGAGAGGAAGGGCTGGTAGGGTAGGTGGAGCAAGTCTAGGCTCCTCAGGAAGGGTAGGACAGAGGGAGTCAATGCCTCTTTGGGGGTCCTATGGGCACATATCCTAAGTGCCAGTGGTGCCGGGTAGGCGTCATCCGCGCTGGGTCACATGCAGTTCAAATCTGGCCCACTCGGCCTGCGCGGGGCTGCTGCACGGGTAGGCTGTGCGCCGTCGCCGTCCACCAATCAGGGCACAGCCCTGCCTATACTGTAAAATGTCTCCTTTGGCGGGCACTTTGAGGAACTTTGACAAGCAATGTGCCTGATTTTCATAAGCACTGGGCTGAGGGTTCTCAAAAACAATTTTTTCAGGTGAACGTGTGGAACTGTGTGCAGGGCGGATCACCATCCACCTTAAATCTGGTATGAACACAAACTCACTGGCTCACTTAATGTATCTGTTCCCCTTGAGCCGTTACTTCTGTAGAGAGCCTAGAACAGGTTACGTCTAGATAACAGTAGAAATGAGAAAGTAACAGACCTGTAGCAAGCACCCTGCAGAGCTGGGACCGGCGTCGCTGTAGTAAACACACTGGAGACGGATGCGCTCGGGAACGACAGCCTGAAATCCTCCGCGAGCGGATTCGTAAACAATACAGGTCGGGTATGCTCATGAACGGTGGCCAGTATTCCGTGTGAATGGTGGTACTCGTCTCCCCTTCTTCAAAGATTTGAAGATTTGAACACTGTAATGTTCGTGTACAGTGCAAAGATAATACGGGTAATAATTGTAATAGGACCCATTCATGAAACCAGACTTTTTACAAAAAGACATGTTATATATAGTGAAACATTTTCCCTCCAATATACCCATTGTTCTATAGGGACGGGAGGAGTGTAGAGGGAACCACATTCAAAGTGCCCGCCAAAGGAGACATTTTACAGTATAGGCAGGGCTGTGCCCTGATTGGTGGACGGCGACGGCGCACAGCCTACCCGTGCAGCAGCCCCGCGCAGGCCGAGTGGGCCAGATTTGAACTGCATGTGACCCAGCGCGGACGACGCCTACCCGGCACCACTGGCACTTAGGATATGTGCCCATAGGACCCCCAAAGAGGCATTGACTCCCCTCTGTCCTACCCTTCCTGAGGAGCCTAGACTTGCTCCACCTACCCTACCAGCCCTTCCTCTCCCTACGACGACAGTTCCAGGTGAAATATTACTGTACTATTGTTGTAACACGTGGGTCACCTCTACACTATTAACAATATCTTTCAGGACCCTTTCCTCCGTTTTATGAGCTGTGGAAAAGAAGTTCCTGTAAAATAGTCTAATAGGGGGTATAGGTGTTGTGTTAGTTGTCTCTTCAGAGGTTGCATGGCGTTTCACTTTCCTTCTTATGATGTCTTCGACGAAACCATTGGAGAAGCCGTTGTTGACTAGGACCTGCCTTACCCTACAGAGTTCTTCGTCGACTTGCTTCCATTCTGAGCTGTGGCTGAGAACATGGTTGACATATGCGTTAACAACACTCCTCTTGTACCTGTCTGGGCAATCCCTGTTGGCATTTAGGCACATTCCTATGTTCGTTTCCTTAGTGTAGACTGCAGTGTGGAAAACTCCGCTCTTTTCCATGACTGTTACATCTAGAAAGAGCAGCTTCCCATCCTTTTCCATCTCGTAAGTGAAACGCAGCACGGAACTCTGCTCAAACGCCTCCTTCAGCTCCTGCAGATGTCTGACATCAGGTACCTGTGTAAAAATGTCGTCAACATACCTGCAGTATATGGCCGGTTTCAAGTTCATATCGACTAAGACTTTTTGCTCGATGGTACCCATGTAGAAGTTTGCAAACAGGACACCTAGGGGAGAACCCATGGCGACCCCATCTACTTGCTTATACATGTGCCCATCCGGGCTCAAGAAGGGTGCCTCTTTAGTACAAGCTTGGAGTAGTTTCCTCAGAATATTCTCTGGTATGTCAAGAGGAGTACAGGCTGGATCACGATACACTTTGTCAGCTATCATCCCGATTGTCTCGACCACCGGTACGTTGGTGAACAGTGATTCTATGTCCAACGAGGCTCTTATCCCTGTGGCCCGTGTGCCCCCCAGTAAGTCAACAAATTCTTTTGGAGACTTCAGGCTGAAGGCGCAAGGGATATAAGGAGTCAGCAGGCCGTTGAGTCGCTTCGCCAGTCTGTACGTGGGTGTGGGTATCTGACTAATGATTGGCCGAAGTGGGTTTCCAGGCTTGTGTGTCTTGACATTTCCATACGCATATCCAGGTTTATATTGTATTCCATTGAGGGGAATGTGTGTGTTCCCCCATTGAGGGGAATATAAGTGTGTGTTTTATATATATATATATATATATATATATATATATATATATATATATATATATATATATATATATATATATATATATATATATATATATATATATATATATATATATATTATTAAATATGACCGAAAAAGTAAGATTAATAATTCTAACACGAATTTTCTCAATCTTTCGTACATTACGCTTCACTGTTGGAGGTAAATCAAAAATCACTTCTCCAAAATTCATTTTTATTTCTAGTCTGACGCGACACGGGCGCGTTTCGTAAAACTTATTACATTTTCAAAGACTTCACAAATACACAACTGATTAGAACTTGCGTTTCCCTGATTTTATATCTACATTTGAGTGAGGTGGGAAGGGTGATGTGGCATTACATTTGAGTGAGGTGGGAAGGGTGATGTGGCATTAACACAAGACAGAACACTAGGGGATATTAATAGGGTATTAAAAGTATCAACACAAGACAGAACAGAAACAATGGGTATTGAATAGAAGTGTTTGTAGAAAGCCTATTGGTCCATATTTCTTGATGCTTCTATATTGGAGCGGAGTCTTGAGGTGGGTAGAATATAGTTGTGCAATAATTGGCTGTTGATTGCTGGTGTTGACTTCTTGATGTGTAGTGCCTCGCAAACGTCAAGCCGCCTGCTATCGCTGTATCTATCGATGATTTCTGTGTTGTTTACTAGGATTTCTCTGGCGATGGTTTGGTTATGGGAAGAGATTATATGTTCCTTAATGGAGCCCTGTTGTTTATGCATCGTTAAACGCCTAGAAAGAGATGTTGTTGTCTTGCCTATATACTGGGTTTTTTGGAGCTTACAGTCCCCAAGTGGGCATTTGAAGGCATAGACGACGTTAGTCTCTTTTAAAGCGTTCTGTTTTGTGTCTGGAGAGTTTCTCATGAGTAGGCTGGCCGTTTTTCTGGTTTTATAGTAAATCGTCAGTTGTATCCTCTGATTTTTGTCTGTAGGGATGACGTTTCTATTAACAATATCTTTCAGGACCCTTTCCTCTGTTTTATGAGCTGTGGAAAAGAAGTTCCTGTAAAATAGTCTAATAGGGGGTATAGGTGTTGTGTTAGTTGTCTCTTCGGAGGTTGCATGGCTTTTCACTTTCCTTCTTATGATGTCTTCGATGAAACCATTGGAGAAGCCGTTATTGACTAGGACCTGCCTTACCCTACAGAGTTCTTCGTCGACTTGCTTCCATTCTGAGCTGTGGCTGAGAGCACGGTCGACGTATGCGTTAACAACACTCCTCTTGTACCTGTCAGGGCAGTCGCTGTTGGCATTTAGGCACATTCCTATGTTTGTTTCCTTTGTGTAGACTGCAGTGTGGAAACCTCCGCCCTTTTCCATGACTGTTACATCTAGAAAAGGCAGCTTCCCATCCTTTTCCGTCTCGTAAGTGAAACGCAGCACGGAACTCTGCTCAAATGCCTCCTTCAGCTCCTGCAGATGTCTGACATCAGGTACCTGTGTAAAAATGTCGTCAACATACCTGCAGTATATGGCCGGTTTCAAGTTCATGTCGACTAAGACTTTTTGCTCGATGGTACCCATGTAGAAGTTTGCAAACAGGACACCTAGGGGAGAACCCATGGCGACCCCATCTACTTGCTTATACATGTGCCCATCCGGGCTCAAGAAGGGTGCCTCTTTAGTACAAGCTTGGAGTAGTTTCCTCAGAATACTTTCTGGCATGTCAAGAGGAGTACAGGCTGGATCACGATACACTCTGTCGGCTATCATTCCGATTGTCTCGTCCACAGGTACGTTGGTAAACAGCGATTCTACGTCCAACGAGGCTCTTATCCCTGTGGCCCGTGCGCCCCGCAGTAAGTCCACAAATTCCTTTGGAGACTTCAGGCTGAAGGCGCAAGGAACATAAGGAGTCAGCAGGCCGTTGAGTCGCTTCGCCAGTCTGTACGTGGGTGTGGGTATCTGGCTAATGATTGGCCGAAGTGGGTTTCCAGGCTTGTGCGTCTTGACATTTCCATACGCATATCCAGGTTTATATTCCCCAATGATCTTTGGCAGGTGGAGTCCGGATTTCTTGGCGTTCACAGTTTCGATCAGTTTGTTGACCTTTGCTTTCAACTCGGCTGTAGTGTCCTTCGTTACCCTTTGGAACTTAGTTTGGTCAGAGAGTATGATGTTCATTTTCGCCAGATATTCGTCTTTTTTAAGAATGACATATATTGGCGACTTGTCACCTCTCCTGACAACTATCTCCTTGTTCTCACGAAGGCTTTTAGCTGCCGCTTTAAGCTCGGGGGACAGTATGGTGCTTCTGTAGTTGCCTCGATTCTTTCCTCCTTCTGCAATAAGTTCTGCTTGTAAGGTATCTTTGGTAGTGACCTTCTTTTGTGTCTCGAGGTCGAATATGTCGTCCAACAGAATTTCCAACTCTACTTTCCGGGCCATTTCACTCGGTCTGGACATAACATGACAGTTTATGCCCAGATTTAGGAGAGTGACTTGGTCCTCAGTGAGGTTAATTCCTGCAAGGTTCAGGAAGCCATCTCTTGGTCGTGGAATTGCCATAGGTCCTCCATATAATGTTGTTAGTTTCTTGATAATCCTTGTTTCAGTGCTGAGGTGATGTTGGTCTGTGAGGATGTCGAGGTGTTGTTCAATGCGGGTACGGATACTATGGTCGATGTTGCTATTTCTCCACTCGTTTGTAGCATGAAGTAGTTGCGTTTTGTTGTCTTTGATTTCATTCTCTGCCTTGTATATCTGATCACGAATCAGATCCTGGCGATATTTTATCGTGAAGGCTTGATTCCTTGCTGCTGGGTCGTGCACTTTAACATTAGTATATTTTGGTAGCAGTCTTTCCTGTAGACATATATTATTAAATATGACCGAAAAAGAAAGATTAATAATTCTAACACGAATTTTCTCAATCTTTCGTACATTACGCTTCACTGTTGGAGGTAAATCAAAAATCACTTCTCCAAAATTCATTTTTATTTCTAGTCTGACGCGACACGGGCGCGTTTCGTAAAACTTATTACATTTTCAAAGACTTCACAAATACACAACTGATTAGAACTTGCGTTTCCCTGATTTTATATCTACATTTGAGTGAGGTGGGAAGGGTGATGTGGCATTACATTTGAGTGAGGTGGGAAGGGTGATGTGGCATTAACACAAGACAGAACACTAGGGGATATTAATAGGGTATTAAAAGTATCAACACAAGACAGAACAGAAACAATGGGTATTGAATAGAAGTGTTTGTAGAAAGCCTATTGGTCCATATTTCTTGATGCTTCTATATTGGAGCGGAGTCTTGAGGTGGGTAGAATATAGTTGTGCAATAATTGGCTGTTGATTGCTGGTGTTGACTTCTTGATGTGTAGTGCCTCGCAAACGTCAAGCCGCCTGCTATCGCTGTATCTATCGATGATTTCTGTGTTGTTTACTAGGATTTCTCTGGCGATGGTTTGGTTATGGGAAGAGATTATATGTTCCTTAATGGAGCCCTGTTGTTTATGCATCGTTAAACGCCTAGAAACAGATGTTGTTGTCTTGCCTATATACTGGGTTTTTTGGAGCTTACAGTCCCCAAGTGGGCATTTGAAGGCATAGACGACGTTAGTCTCTTTTAAAGCGTTCTGTTTTGTGTCTGGAGAGTTTCTCATGAGTAGGCTGGCCGTTTTTCTGGTTTTATAGTAAATCGTCAGTTGTATCCTCTGATTTTTGTCTGTAGGGATGACGTTTCTATTAACAATATCTTTCAGGACCCTTTCCTCTGTTTTATGAGCTGTGGAAAAGAAGTTCCTGTAAAATAGTCTAATAGGGGGTATAGGTGTTGTGTTAGATGTCTCTTCGGAGGTTGCATGGCTTTTCACTTTCCTTCTTATGATGTCTTCGATGAAACCATTGGAGAAGCCGTTATTGACTAGGACCTGCCTTACCCTACAGAGTTCTTCGTCGACTTGCTTCCATTCTGAGCTGTGGCTGAGAGCACGGTCGACGTATGCGTTAACAACACTCCTCTTGTACCTGTCAGGGCAGTCGCTGTTGGCATTTAGGCACATTCCTATGTTTGTTTCCTTTGTGTAGACTGCAGTGTGGAAACTTCCGCCCTTTTCCATGACTGTTACATCTAGAAAAGGCAGCTTCCCATCCTTTTCCGTCTCGTAAGTGAAACGCAGCACGGAACTCTGCTCAAATGCCTCCTTCAGCTCCTGCAGATGTCTGACATCAGGTACCTGTGTAAAAATGTCGTCAACATACCTGCAGTATATGGCCGGTTTCAAGTTCATGTCGACTAAGACTTTTTGCTCGATGGTACCCATGTAGAAGTTTGCACTTCTCAGCCTACTATGCAAGGCCCGATTTGCCTAATAAGCCAAGTTTTCCTGAATTAATATATTTTCTCTAATTTTTTTCTTATGAAATGATAAAGCTACCCATTTCATTATGTATGAGGTCAATTTTTTTTTATTGGAGTTAAAATTAACGTAGATATATGACCGAACCTAACCAACCCTACCTAACCTAACCTAACCTATCTTTATAGGTTAAGTTAGGTTAGGTAGCCGAAAAAGTTAGGTTAGGTTAGGTTAGGTAGGTTAGGTAGTCGAAAAAACATTAATTCATGAAAACTTGGCTTATTGGGCAAATCGGGCCTTGCATAGTAGACTGAGAAGTGCGTTCTGGCTACTAGGTACGACATATATATATATATATATATATATATATATATATATATATAAATATATATATATATATATATATATATATATATATATATATATATATATATATATATATATATATATATATATATATATATATATATATATATAGATTGGATGGTTACAAGATATACATGGGTTGATACAAAAATAATAATGCAAAAAGGTGCTTAAAGGGTATGGATCTCTTGAAAAACACAACAATGGGAAACATTGATGAATGTCACAGACGGGTTCGATCATTGTTGCAGGTCAAACACTTCTTCGAATTCCTCTGAAGTTGGACTAGTGCCCAAGACGCAACAGGCATTTTCCCTCTGAATCGCAACACTGAGGCGCTGGAACAAGAAACTTTTTGCTCTCAGGTCTTTTGTAGCGCTGATCAATTTGTCCCGCAATTCCTTCAGGAACTTCAATGCACATTTTCCCCACGAACCGAGGGTCTCCGAGCCGATCGGAACAAAGCTGTAATAATAAGCTGTAAGCTGTAATAATAAGATGGTCTGGTTGTGGTCTGGTTACACACACACACATATATATATATATATATATATATATATATATATATATATATATATATATATATATATATATATATATATATATATATATATATATATATATATATATATGCTGTTAAATATGACCGAAAAAGTAAGATTAATAATTCTAACACGAGTTTTCTCTATATTTCTTATGTTTCTTTTTACTGTCGATGGTAATTGAAAATTCAATTCTCCAAAATTCATTTATATTTCTAGTCTGACGCGACGCTTGAACGCATTTCGTAATAACTTATTACATATTAAAAACTTTAGTTTACACACACTCAACTGTAACTTGAAAACACTAAACAGAGTTTTACTTAATGCTAACATTGAACAGCTTGTGTTAAATACACTCGCATTTGGGTTAGGTGATATTTTGCAACAGTTTTTGATGAGGTGAACAAACTTTTGACCAACACAAGACAGAACACGGTGCAATGGGTATAAATTGGATAAATGACAGGGAAGAATGGAAGTAACTGCAAAGGGCCTATTGGCCCATACTTCCTCTTGATGCTTCTATATTGGTACGGAGTCTTGAAGTGGGTAGAATATAGTTGTGCATTAATTGGCTGTTGATTGCTGGTGTTGACTTTTTGATGTGTAGTGTCTCGCAGATGTCAAGCCGCCTGCTATAGCTGTATCTATCGAAGATTTCTATGTTGTTTGATAAGACTTCTCTGGTGATGGTCTGGTTGTGGGAAGAGATTATATGTTCCTTAATTGAGCCCTGTTGCTTATGCATTGTTAATCACCTAGAAAGAGATGTTGTTGTCTTGCCTATATAATGAGTTCTTCGGGATTTACAGTCTCCAAGTGGGTATTTGAAGACATAGACGACATTGGTCTCCTTTAAGGCGTTCTACTTTGTGTCTGGAGAGTTTTTCATGAGTAGGTTGGCCGTTTTTTTTGTTTTATAGTAAATCGTAAATTTTATCTTCTGATTTTTGTCTGTTGGGATAACGTTCCTATCAACAATATCTTTCAGGACCCTTTCTTCCGTTTTATGAGCTGTGGAAAAGAAGTTCCTGTAAAATAGTCTAATAGGGTGTCAGGTGTTGTGTTAGTTGACTCTTCAGAGGTTACATGGCGTTTCACATTTCCTTTTTATAATGTCTTCAACGAAACCATTGGAAAAGCCGTTGTTGACTAGGACCTGCCTTACCCTACAGAGTTCTTTATTGACTTCCTTCCATCCTGAGCTGTGGCTGAGAGCACGGTCGACATAAGCGTTAACAACACTCCTCTTGTACCTGTCTGGGCAGTCACTGTTGGCATTGAGGCACATTCCTATGTTTGTTTCCTTAGTGTAGACTGCAGTGTGGAAACCTCCGCTCCTTTCCATGACTGTTACATCTAGAAAGGGCAGCTTCCCATCCTTCTCCATCTCGTAAGTGAAACTCAATACAGAATTCCGCTCGAATGCCTCCTTCAGCTCTTGCAAATGTCTGACAACAGGTACCTGTGTAAAAATGTCAACATACCTGCAGTATATGGCAGGTTTCAAGTTCATGTCATTTAAGACCTTCTGTTCGATGGTACCTATGTAAAAGTTCGCAAGCAGGACACCTAGGGGAGAACCCATGGCGACCCCATCTACTTGCTTATACATGTGTCCATCCGGGCTCAAGAAGGGTGCCTCTTTAGTGCAAGCTTGGAGTAGTTTCCTTAGAATGTTTTCTGGTATGTCAAGAGGAGTACAGGCCGGATCACGATACACTCTGTCCGCTATCATCCCGATTATTTCATCCACAGGTACGTTGGTAAACAGTGATTCTACGTCCAACGAGGCTCTTATCCCTCGTTGAAGCTAAATATCCCTACTTGCTATAGTAAGATAGTGAACGAGTGAAAGAGAAATTATGAGAAAGAGAAAGAGATAAGAGAAAGGTTACTGAGAAAGAAGTATCCTCTGTCTTCCTAATCCCTCCCCACCCCCCTTTCCTGCGTTTATGAACCCCCTTCCCCTCCAGGACATACAGGGCCTCTGGTCTTAAGGACACATTGACACACTCCTAGGAACACAGGACTGTTTTCCCAAGACATCAACTTTCAGAATTACTACTTTGCCATATGATTAGTGTGATGAGGACTGCGGGTTATGACCTTCGGAAGAGTAACGAAGGAGCATAGTCAGGGGGAAAGCGCCAAGCCATTACTACTATGTAACACTAGGAAGGGATGAGGATAAGGGTTTGGGAATGGATGGTGTGGAAAGGAATGGTGCCCAGCGACCTGGACGGTCGGGGAATGAACGCCGACCTTCATGAAGGGAGACCATCGCTCTACCGTTCAGCCCAAATGTGGACGGCCGACACAGTTAGGGTGATAATGGAGAACTTGAAGGAAACTGGCAATTCAACCAACTACCCACGAGGCCTGGGGTCAGGAGAACCTTTAAACCCCAATCTCACATTCACAAACGTACCGTAAGTTTGTGAATGTGGGATGTATTCTCTACCATACAATACAATAAGTAACTGTACCTACATTCTCGAAACATATAATTACATTTAATACTAGCTGTATCCGGCCACGCGTTACTGTGGCTCAGCAGCAACAGCAACCTTTCCCTGTCTTCCAGTCCTCCCCATCATTCCCCCTTTCCCGTCCCCTCGTCCTCCCAACCATTCCTCACCCCACCATTCCCTCGTCCTCCCAACCATTCCTCACCCCACCATTCCCTCGTCCTCCCAACCATTCCTCACCCCACCATTCCCTCGTCCTCCCAACCATTCCTAACTTCCCCGTTCCTTTGTCCTCCTCACCATCCCCACCTCTAGGGGTCCCCTCGACCTCCTAACCATTCTCCCCCTCGTCCTCCATAGCATCTCCCACTCGACCGTCCCCTCGTTCTCCTTCCATTCCCACCTCCCCCGTCTCCTTGTTCTCCCCACCATCCCTCACTCCCCTGTCCCCTTGTCCTCTCCACCATTCTCCATTCCCCTGTTCCCTCGTCCCCACCATCTCCAACTTCCCCGTACCCTCGTCCTCCCCATCATTATCCTGTCCCCTGTCCCCTCGTCCTCCCCACGATCGACCGTACTAGATTGGTTACAATGACTGACCGATATGGAAAACCAAGCCAGGTTGCTGAGAAACATACCTGAGCAACATAGACTAATCTCTGATGAGAATTACTAGGTAAAAACTCAAGAATGTGGAACAACATCGATGATAATAATAGTGAAGTTATCTTGAAATGATTTAGCGTCCCCGAGGCCCGGCCCTCGACCAAGCCTCCTTTTTATTATACATCCCCTGTCGAATTTCCAGGTACCTATTTACTGCTATGTGAAAAGGAGAACCAGGGTGAAAGAAAACCTGCCCATTCGTTTCCGCCTCCACCGGGGATCGAACTCGGAAACTTAGGACTACGAATCCGAAGCGTTGTGCACTCAGCTGCCTGGCCCCATGTGAGAGCCACAGAAGGAACACAGAAAGGGTAAATAAAGAAACAGGAACTATGCCAGAAAACATAGATGCTTCCAATGATGAGGTTGCCAGCACTACACGAGAAATTATACTAAATCATACATCATAAAAATCACTAAATCATACATCATAAAAAAATCATTAAATCATTCAAAAAAATCATACTAATAAGGTATAGAATCTTAACAGTCAGGTATATTATGACACTTGTGAGGGATATCATCATTCTTGTACGGTATCTTATCATACTAGTGAGGCGTGATATCATATTATTGAGGCTTATTATTCTGCTCGTGGGATATATTTTCATATTAGTGAGAGTCTTTATCACATTAGTGAGGTATTTTATTATATTAGTATGTTATTATATCACACCTGTGAGGTATATTATCATAAGTGTGAGGTTTACTATAATGTAAGTGAGCTGTATTTTCTTACAAGGGAAGTATATTGTCAGACCAGTGAGCTGAAGTGTCACCCGTCCATTGGCAAGGCTCGTTCAAGCAGCAACCAATCCCAGAGACGCATGCGTCAATTTTTTTTAACTTACTGTGTATTCAAAAGTAGATATTTTGTAATATATAAATTAGCATAATATATATTATATGTATATAATTATATTATGTTATATGTAATAATATAATATATTATTTTATTATATGCCAAATAGTATGGTATCACGTCTGAAGAAAATCAGAGCAAAACGGACACTGTTTTCTCTGATAGTCTCCAAACTCAAGTCAGCACCTGGACGCTAGATAATAAGCCAATGGTTTAATTTTCCTTCAGACCAGCAAAGCCGTTGAGGAGCTAGAGCAATAACAGACACAGACAGAAATACACAAACACTTTGCTTGGGGCTTTACAAATGCTGTGAAACACAAATGTGGTTGGTGGAAATTTGTCTGAGTCTGAGTAGTTACGTTCAGCTTCCGCCGCGTGGATCCGAACCTCTACCTTCAGGGAAATGTTGAATTTGGTTCATATTTATTAGATATTCTGAGCATGGCGCACTGGAAAATTGGTATATGGTATCATCTTGTCGAGACTGGCATTATATAATGTATTCTCTCTCTCTCTCTCTCTCTCTCTCTCTCTCTCTCTCTCTCTCTCTCATATATATATATATATATATATATATATATATATATATATATATATATATATATATATATATATATATATATATATATATATATATATATATATATATACACATATATTAGTATATTTTGGTAGCAGTCTTTCCTGTAAATATATATTATTAAATATGACAGAAAAAGTAAGATTAATAATTCTAACACGAATTTTCTCAATATTTCTTATGGTTCTTTTCACTGTCGACGGTAATTGAAAAATCTGTTCTCCAAAATTCATTTTTATTTCTAGTCTGATGCGACACTTGAACGCGTTTCGTAATAACTTATTACATTTTCAAAGACTTTAGTTTACACACACACAACTATAACCTGCAAACACTAAACAGAGTTTAAACAGCTTTGATTTTATACCTGCATTTGGGTGAGGTGATATGTTACAACAGTTTTGGATGAGGTGAAAACAAACTTTCAACACAAGACAGAACACGAAATAATGGGTACAATATTTTGTAAGTTAAAGGGAAGAATGGCAGTAAATGCAAAGGGCCTATTGGCCCATATTTCTTGATGCTTCTATATTTGTTCGGAGTCTTGAAGTGAGTAGAATATAGTTGTGCAGTAATTGGCTGTTGATTGCTGGTGTTGACTTCTTAATGTGTAGTGCCTCGCAAATATCAAGCAGCCTGCTATCGCTGTATCTATCGATGATTTCCGTGTTTTTTGTTAAGACTTCTCTGGTGATGGTCTGGTTGTGGGAAGAGATTATATGTTCCTTAATGGAGCCCTGTTGCTTATGCATCGTTAATCGCTTGGAAAGAGATGTTGTCTTGCCTATATACTGAGTTCTTTGAGGCTTACAGTCCCCAAGTGGGCATTTGAAGACATAGACGACATTGGTCTCTTTCAAAGTGTTCTGCTTTGTGTCTGGAGAGTTTCTCATGAGTAGGTTGGCAGTTTTCTTGGTTTTATAGTAAATCGTCAATTGTATCTTCTGATTTTTGTCTGTAGGGATAACGTTTCTATTAACAATATCCTTCAGCACCCTTTCCTCCGTTTTATGAGCTGTGGAAAAGACGTTCCTGTAAAATAGTCTAATAGGGGGTACAGGAGTTGTGTTAGTTGTCTCTTCAGAGGTTGCATGGCGTTTTACCTTCCTCATACTCTCTGACCAAACTTAATTTTAAAGGGTAACGAAGGACACTACAGCCGAATTGAAAGCAAAGGCCAACAAATTGATCGAAACTGTGAACGCCAAGAAATCCGGACTCCACCTGCCAAAGATTATTGGGAAATACAAACCTGGATATGCGTATGGAAATGTCAAGACACACAAGCCTGGAAACCCACTTCAGCCAATCATCAGCCAGATACCCACACCTACGTACAGACTGGCAAAGCGACTCAACGGCTTGCTGACTCCTTATGTCCCTTGCGCCTTCAGCCTGAAGTCTCCAAAGGAATTTGTTGACTTACTGCGGGGAACACGGGCCACAGGGATAAGAGCCTCGTTGGACGTAGAATCATTGTTTACTAACGTACCTGTGGATGAAACAATCAGGATGATAGTGGACAGAGTGTATCGTGATCCGGCCTGTACTCCTCTTGACATACCAGAAAACATTCTAAGGAAACTACTCCAAGCTTGGACTAAAGAGGCACCCTTCTTGAGCCCGGATGGGCACATGTATAAGCAAGTAGATGGGGTCGCCATGAGTTATTCCCTAAGTGTCCTGTTTGCGAACTTCTACATGGGTACCATCGAACAAAAGGTCTTAGTCGACATGAACTTGAAACTGGCCATATAAAGCAGGTATGTTGACGACATTTTTACACAGGTACCTGATGTCAGACATCTGCAGGAGCTGAAGGAGGCATTTGAGCGGAATTGTGTGTTGCGTTTCACTTACGAGATGGAGAAGGATGGGAAGCTGCCCTTTCTGGATGTAACAGTCATGGAAAAGAGCGGTGGTTTCCACACTGCAGTCTACACTAAGGAAACAAACATAGGAATGTGCCTCAATGCCAACATTGACTGCCCAGACAGGTACAAGAGGAGTGTTGTTAATGCTTATGTCGACCGTGCTCTCAGCCACAGCTCAGGATGGAAGCAATTCGAAGAAGAACTCTGTAGGGTAAGGCAGGTCCTAGTCAACAACGGCTTCTCCAATGGTTTCGTTGAAGACATCATAAGAAGGAAGGTGAAATGCCATGCAACCTCTGAAGAGACAACTAACACAACACCTATACCCCCTATTAGACTATTTTACAGGAACTTCTTTTCCACAGCTCATAAAACGGAAGAAAGGGTCCTGAAGGATATTGTTAATAGAAACGTTATCCCTACAGACAAAAATCAGAAGATACAATTGACGATTTATTATGAAACCAAGAAAACTGCCAACCTACTAATCAGAAACTCTCCAGAAACAAAGCAGAACGCTTTGAAAGAGACCAATGTCGTCTATGTCTTCAAATGCCCACTTGGGAACTGTAAGCCTCAAAGAACTCAGTATATAGGCAAGACAACAACATCTCTTTTCGGGAGATTAACGATGCATAAGCAACAGAGCTCCATTAAGGAACATATAACCTCTTCCCACAACCAGACTATCACCAGAGAAGTCTTAACAAAAAATACGTAAATCATCGATAGATACAGCGATAGCAGGCGGCTTGATATCTGCGAGGCACTACACATTAAAAAGTCAACACCAGCAATCAACAGCCAATTAATGCACAACTATATTCTACCCACTTCAAGACTCCGCTCCAATATAGAAGCATCAAGAAATATGGACCAAAAGGCCCTTTGCATTTACTTCCATTCTTCCCCTTTAACTTTACCCAATATTACCTAATATTTCGTGTTCTATCTTGTGTTGAAAGTTTGTTTTCACCTCATCCGAAACTGTTGTAACATATCACCTCACCCAAATGCAGGTATATAAAATGAAAAGCCGTTTGAATAATAGCATAGCAAGAAATCTGTTTTAGTGTTTGCAGGATATAGTTGTGTGTGTATAAACTAAAGTCCTTGAAAATGTAATAAGTTTTTACGAAACACGTTCAAGTGTCGCGTCAGACTAGAAATAAAAATAAATTTTGGAGAACTGATTTTTCAATTACCATCGACAGTGAAAATAACCATAAGAAATATTGAGAAAATTCGCGTTAAAATTATTAATCATACTTTTTCGGTATATATATATATATATATATATATATATATATATATATATATATATATATATATATATATATTTTGGTAGCAGTCTTTCCTGTAGACATATATTATTAAATATGACCGAAAAAGTAAGATTAATAATTCTAACACGAATTTTCTCAATCTTTCGTACATTTCTTTTCACTGTTGGAGGTAATTCAAAGATCAATTCTCCAAAATTCATTTTTATTTCTAGTCTGACGCAACACGAGCGCGTTTCGTAAAACTTATTACATTTTCAAAGACTTTAGTTTACAAATACACAACTGAATAGAACTTACACATCTTCGATTTTTGTTTATATCTACATTTGAGTGAGGTGGATGGGGTGAGGTGGCATTAATAAGGTATTAATTTCATCAACACAAGACAGAACAAGAGGTGGCATTAATAGGGTATTAATTTCATCAACACAAGGCAGAACACGAAACAATGGGTTTTGAAATGAAAGTGATTGTAGAAAGCCTATTGGTCCATATTTCTTGATGCTTCTATATTGGAGCGGAGTCTTGAGGTGGGTAGAATATAGTTGTGCATTAATTGGCTGTTGATTGCTGGTGTTGACTTCTTAATGTGTAGTGCCTCGCAAACGTCAAGCCGCCTGCTGTTGCTGTATCTATCGATGATTTCTGTGTTGTTTACTAGGATTTCTCTGGCGATGGTTTGGTTGTGGGAAGAGATTATATGTTCCTTAATGGAGCCCTGTTGTTTATGCATCGTTAAACGCCTAGAAAGAGATGTTGTTGTCTTGCCTATATACTGGGTTTTTTGGAGCTTACAGTCCCCAAGTGGGCATTTGAAGGCATAGACGACGTTGGTCTCTTTTAAAGCGTTCTCCTTTGTGTCTGGAGAGTTTCTCATGAGTAGGCTGGCCGTTTTTCTGGTTTTATAGTAAATAGTCAGTTGTATCCTCTGATTTTTGTCTGTAGGGATAACGTTTCTATTAACAATATCTTTCAGGACCCTTTCCTCTGTTTTATGAGCTGTGGAAAAGAAGTTCCTGTAAAATAGTCTAATAGGGGGTATAGGTGTTGAGCTAGTTGTCTCTTCAGAGGTTGCATGGCGTTTCACTTTCCTTCTTATGATGTCTTCGACGAAACCATTGGAGAAGCCGTTGTTGGATAGGACCTGCCTTACCCTACAGAGTTCTTCGTCGACTTGCTTCCATTCTGAGCTGTGGCTGAGAGCACGGTCGACATATGCGTTAACAACACTCCTCTTGTACCTGTCTGGGCAGTCGCTGTTGGCATTTAGGCACATTCCTATGTTTGTTTCCTTAGTGTAGACTGCAGTGTGGAAACCTCCGCTCTTTTCCATGACTGTTACATCTAGAAAGGGCAGCTTCCCATCCTTTTCCATCTCGTAAGTGAAACGCAGCACGGAACTCTGCTCAAATGCCTCCTTCAGCTCCTGCAGATGTCTGACATCAGGTACCTGTGTAAAAATGTCGTCAACATACCTCCAGTATATGGCCGGTTTCAAGTTCATGTCGACTAAGACTTTTTGCTCGATGGTACCCATGTAGAAATTTGCAAACAGGACACCTAGGGGAGAACCCATGGCGACCCCATCTACTTGCTTATACATGTGCCCATCCGGGCTCAAGAAGGGTGCCTCTTTAGTACAAGCTTGGAGTAGTTTCCTTAGAATATTTTCAGGTATGTCAAGAGGAGTACAGGCTGGATCACGATACACTCTGTCGGCTATCATCCCGATTGTCTCGTCCACAGGTACGTTGGTAAACAGCGATTCTACGTCCAACGAGGCTCTTATCCCTGTGGCCCGTGTGCCCCGCAGTAAGTCAACAAATTCCTTTGGAGTCTTCAGGCTGAAGGCGCAAGGAACATAAGGAGTCAGCAGGCCGTTGAGTCGCTTCGCCAGTCTGTACGTGGGTGTGGGTATCTGGCTAATGATTGACCGAAGTGGGTTTCCAGGCTTGTGTGTCTTGACATTTTCATACGCATATCCAGGTTTATATTCCCTAATGATCATTGGCAGGTGGAGTCCGGATTTCTTGGCGTTCACAGTTTCGATCAGTTTGTTGACCTTTGCTTTCAACTCGGCTGTAGTGTCCTTCGTTACCCTTTGGAACTTAGTTTGGTCAGAGAGTATGAGGTTCATTTTCGCCAGATATTCGTCTTTTTTAAGAATGACATATATTGGCGACTTGTCATCTCTCCTGACAACTATCTCCTTGTTCTCACGAAGGCTTTTAGCTGCCGCTTTGAGCTCGCGGGACAGTATGGTGCTTCTGTAATTGCCTCGATTCTTTCCTCCTTCTGCAATAAGTTCTGCTTGTAAGGTATCTTTGGTAGTGACCTTCTTTTGTGTCTCGAGGTCGAATATGTCGTCCAACAGAATTTCCAACTCTACTTTCCGGGCCATCTCACTCGGTCTGGACATAACGTGACAGTTTATGCCCAGATTTAGGAGAGTGACTTGGTCCTCAGTGAGGTTAATTCCTGCAAGGTTCAACAAACTGCAAAGGTCAACAAACTGATCGAAACTGTGAACGCCAAGAAATCCGGACTCCACCTGCCAAAGATCATTGGGGAATATAAACCTGGATATGCGTATGGAAATGTCAAGACACACAAGCCTGGAAACCCACTTCGGCCAATCATTAGCCAGATACCCACAGCCACGTACAGACTGGCGAAGTGACTCAACGGCCTGCTGACTCCTTATGTCCCTTGCGCCTTCAGCCTGAAGTCTCCAAAGGAATTTGTTGACTTACTGCGGGGCACACGGGCCACAGGGATAAGAGCCTCGTTGGACGTAGAATCGCTGTTTACCAACGTACCTGTGGACGAGACAATCGGGATGATAGCCGACAGAGTGTATCGTGATCCAGCCTGTACTCCTCTTGACATACCCGAAAATATTCTAAGGAAACTACTCCAAGCTTGTACTAAAGAGGCACCCTTCTTGAGCCCGGATGGGCACATGTATAAGCAAGTAGATGGGGTCGCCATGGGTTCTCCCCTAGGTGTCCTGTTTGCAAACTTCTACATGGGTACCATCGAGCAAAAAGTCTTAGTCGACATGAACTTGAAACCGGCCATATACTGCAGGTATGTTGACGACATTTTTACACAGGTACCTGATGTCAGACATCTGCAGGAGCTGAAGGAGGCATTTGAGCAGAGTTCCGTGCTGCGTTTCACTTACGAGATGGAAAAGGATGGGAAGCTGCCCTTTCTAGATGTAACAGTCATGGAAAAGAGCGGAGGTTTCCACACTGCAGTCTACACTAAGGAAACGAACATAGGAATGTGCCTAAATGCCAACAGCGACTGCCCAGACAGGTACAAGAGGAGTGTTGTTAACGCATATGTCGACCGTGCTCTCAGCCACAGCTCAGAATGGAAGCAAGTCGACGAAGAACTCTGTAGGGTAAGGCAGGTCCTAGTCAACAACGGCTTCTCCAATGGTTTCGTCGAAGATATCATAAGAAGGAAAGTGAAACGCCATGCAACCTCTGAAGAGACAACTAACACAACACCTATACCCCCTATTAGACTATTTTACAGGAACTTCTTTTCCACAGCTCATAAAACGGAGGAAAAGGTCCTGAAAGATATTGTAAATAGAAACGTTATCCCTACAGACAAAAATCAGAGGATACAACTGACGATTTACTATAAAACCAGAAAAACGGCCAGCCTACTCATGAGAAACTCTCCAGACACAAAGGAGAACGCTTTGAAAGAGACCAACGTCGTCTATGCCTTCAAATGCCCACTTGGGGACTGTAAGCTCCAAAAAACCCAGTATATAGGCAAGACAACAACATCTCTTTCTAGGCGTTTAACGATGCATAAACAACAGGGCTCCATTAAGGAACATATAATCTCTTCCCACAACCAAACCATCGCCAGAGAAATCCTAGTAAACAAAACAGAAATCATCGATAGATACAGCGACAGCAGGCGGCTTGACGTTTGCGAGGCACTACACATTAAGAAGTCAACACCAGCAATCAACAGCCAATTAATGCACAACTATATTCTACCCACCTCAAGACTCCGCTCCAATATAGAAGCATCAAGAAATATTGACCAATAGGCTTTCTACAATCACTTCCATTTCAATACCCATTGTTTCGTGTTCTGTCTTGTGTTGATGAAATTAATACCCTATTAATGCCACCTCTTGTTCTGTCTTGTGTTGATGAAATTAATACCTTATTAATGCCACCTCACCCCATCCACCTCACTCAAATGTAGATATAAACAAAAATCGAAGATGTGTAAGTTCTATTCAGTTGTGTATTTGTAAACTAAAGTCTTTGAAAATGTAATAAGTTTTACGAAACGCGCTCGTGTTGCGTCAGACTAGAAATAAAAATGAATTTTGGAGAATTGATCTTTGTATTACCTCCAACAGTGAAAAGAAATGTACGAAAGATTGAGAAAATTCGTGTTAGAATTATTAATCTTACTTTTTCGGTCATATTTAATAATATATATATATATATATATATATATATATATATATATATATATATATATATATATATATATATATATATATATATATATATATATATATATATATATATATATATATATATATATATATATATATATATATATATATATATATATATATATATTTTTTTTTTTTTTGTGAGGGTACCACCTCTGGTGCCAATGTGGGGACCCATAGCCTCGGAGAAGAAAATAAAAAGTATTCAGAGGAGACCTTGTGGTTTCTCACTGAACACTAATATTATCTTCTCCTACCACCCCCATTCTTTTGTATGTACACATATATATTTACTTTATTTGAACTTTGTTACAAAAAAGGAGTTACATATGGGTTACAAAGATGGTTGTCATAGGTTGTTGAGTTCCTCCAGCTCCTCAGATGGCGGGCAGGAACCCTGGATGCAGTGCGCATTTCCCCTCTGTATCGCCACACTGAGGCGCTGGAAAAGAAAGCTTGCAGCTCTCGGGTCCCTTGTTGTTTCAATGAGCCTAGAACCCAGTTCCTTCAAAAAACTAGTAGCACTTTTACCCCAGGCGCCGAGCGTCTCAGAAGCAATGGGGACAAAATTGTAGTGGTGATCCAGTTCTCTATACTTACGGGATTTGGCTGCTTCCCTGTGGGTGGCAGCGCCACCTGGTTGTGCAACACTGAGGTTAATGTAGGTGTTAGCCAGGGTTGATACGCACGTGTAGTCCCATACCAACTGCTTGCCATTCTTCCAGGGGTTCACTGTGATACCATCCGGGCGACCAATGAGAGCATCAGAGTTACGGGGCGTTAGGTAACGGGGCTCTCTTTCAGCTGGGCATCCAGCTGTGGTGAGGCTCCTCTTGATGATGTCGTTAACTTCACTGTGCCTCGAGTGCCATCCCCCTGTGCTTTGGCAGAGTAGGCCATGGTGACCGTACCTGTCAGCCACCACCTCGCCGCAAATACACCTATATCTGGTGTGGATTGGGGCAGCAAGGCGGAGGGCCACAGCAATTCGGAGGGCGTGTGGTGTGAGACGCGTGCCAGTTGCCGACATTGGGGTTGCTAACAGGAAATCCCTTGCATGTGGTGCTGCTACTGCTGTGAGGCGAGCAATGTCGTGTTGTGTTGTTGCAGCACCCAGGCACTCTGCAGCAACTTGGTCTACAATGGGACCATCCCAGCTGGATTGCTTGTGGGATTTTGGGGATGGTGGTTGAGGTGATTGGCCTGCACGAGAGGCCCACTCTGTGGCACAGCGTGTAAAATTGGGATCATGTACACCTGCCAGCTGATATAAGTGGGCAGGTAGAATTTCCTTCACAAGGTCGTCGGATGCTGATAAGGAGGACAGGAAGGCTGGAACAGCAATTTGCGTTGCTGTTCGAACTCCGAGGCCCCCAAGTCTTACGGGAAGAGAGGCTTGTTTCCACTGTAGGTCATCGAGAGAGAGGTTAAGGGCTTTTTCTAGCATTGATTTCAGTAACCGGTCATACTCACTTAGTTTTTGGCTACTGTAAGATGGTGAACACCTCAGAAAGTAGGTTAACCTGGGGAGGGACAGACATCTGGTGATGAGGTAGAGTGCATCATGAGCATCAATATCCTCAATCCTCCCATCCATCCTCTTAAGGTCGGCGATTTTCTTATCAAGGACCTCATCGATGGCTTTCAACCATAGGGGAGCTCCAAGGAGTGTGCTGTCTTCAGGTTTAGTTTTATGGATATTTGGCAGAAGACCCTCTATTCTCTCTACGATGCCCTGGTTGGAACATATTATTTCACATTTAGAAGGGTTCAGGGTGAGGCCTAAAACTGCACCTTGCTCCTGGATTTTTCTGATGTCCTCCAGGAGGGAGTCTTGGGAACCAGCTAGGGTATCATCATCCAAGAACCAGATGTTAAGCTCGCTGGACAGGACCTCTGTGACTTGTTTGATGACTAAGCAGAAAAGGAGAGGAGCGAGGGAGTCACCCTGTTGGACGCCTTCTCGCGAGTCAATTTCATGTTCGCCAAAAAGTAGCTTAAGATCCATACTGTAGCATGAATGTACAAAAGGGTAGAGGGAAGGGAAATGACTATGAACCGCACGGAGTACAGCATCCCTCCGCACCAAATTGAAGGCATTTTTGAAATCTAGCTTGATAAGGGCCTTTTCGTCTGTGATGTTGGCGATGAAGGCTCGAGCTGCATGGGCTGCCGCCTCACACCCTTGTGGAATGCCAAACCCGAGCTGTTTTGGCTTCAGCATGTTGGCCGCTGCATCACTAACTGTTCTTGCAGCTGCCTTTGCGACGAGACGCCGGAGAGATTTGCCCACAGCTATTGGCCTGATCCCTCCATCCTTTTTCTTTAGAGCACAGAGAGATGCTCCAAAAAAGATAGGTCTTATGGACGCTGGTATGTTGCCAGCTAGACATGTGTTGGTGAATCTGGTTAGTTCCACCAAGAGGTTCTTTGCAATGTCACCCAGTGCAGGGTTGAGCATTTGCTTGAGGTGGTTGGGTTTTAGTCCTGTGAACCCACCAGCTGATCCTGTAGGGAAGGACATGGCTGCTTTATGGACCACAGATTCAGCCACCCAGAGAGGTTCTGCTCCGGTAGCCCCCACTTGTACAATGTCGTCCTCATGCGGAGCCCTGGGTGGGTGTTTCTCCCTTAGGGCTTGAGCTGTTGCGGCATCTCTGTCGGCAATTGAGTCCTCACTGGTGATGACTCGTATTGCGCCAATAGTGTTTCCTTCTTCTATTTTCTTGGTGACTGATGTTCTGATTTTTGACTCTACTCTATATTTGACTTACTCTATATATATATATATATATATATATATATATATATATATATATATATATATATATATATATATATATATATATATATATGTTTCATTGAATATGACCGCATATTCTGTATTTATTATTTTCTGGTTTAGGGCTTCTATCCCTCTAACTATTTTCTTAGCATCAGGGCTTAATTGAAATAGGAGTTCTCCAAAACTCATTTTCGTACTTTTAAGGTGAAGAAAAGAAGTGATTTACTATAGAGTGTATTACACTTATTTGTATAATTTGCACGACGTTTCGAACCTCCATGGTTCATTCTCAAGTGAACAGATCTTACAATACTAGTTGATTTTATACCCGCATTAGGTCAGGTGATAATACAATGAAGGTGAAAACATGGGGGGATACATAAGGGATAAACTTAGGGGCTGCAGAAGGCTTATTGGCCCATACGAGGCATCTCCTATCTAAACACAAAGATTAATCCAGTGTAATTGGCCTGTTATGTTGGACATTGTCTTCTGTGTTGGCATCGATATGTTCTTGTCTTGTCCTTACTCTCATAAGAGTAAGGACAAGATTACAAGATTACTGGATTATGTGTTGGCATCGATATGTTCTTGTCTTGTCCTTACTCTCATAAGAGTAAGGACAAGACAAGAACATATCGATGCCAACACAGAAGACAATGTCCAACATAACAGGCCTATTACACTGGATTAATCTTTGTGTTTAGATAGGAGATGCCTCGTATGGGCCAATAAGCCTTCAGCAGCCCCTATGTTTATCCCTTATGTATCCCCCCATGTTTTCACCTTCATTGTATTATCACCTGACCTAATGCGGGTATAAAATCAACTAGTATTGTAAGATCTGTTCACTTGAGAATGAACCATGGAGGTTCGAAACGTCGTGCAAATTATACAAATAAGTGTAATACACTCTATAGTAAATCACTTCTTTTCTTCACCTTAAAAGTACGAAAATGAGTTTTGGAGAACTCCTATTTCAATTAAGCCCTGATGCTAAGAAAATAGTTAGAGGGATAGAAGCCCTAAACCAGAAAATAATAAATACAGAACATGCGGTCATATTCAATGAAACATGTTTGAAAGAAAACCTGCTGCCAGTATACACCAATATATATATGTATATATATATATATATATATATATATATATATATATATATATATATATATATATATATATATATATATATATATATATATATATATATATATATATATATATATATATATGTATATATATATATGTATACATATATATGTATATATATATATATATATATATATATATATATATATATATATATATATATATATATATATATATACATATATATATATATATATATATATATATATATATATATATATATATACATATATATATATATATATATATATATATATATATATATATATATATATATATATATATATATATATATATATATATATATATATATTGGCCCATACGAGGCATCTCCTATCTAAACACAAAGATTAATCCAGTGTAATTGGCCTGTTATGTTGGACATTGTCTTCTGTGTTGGCATCGATATGTTCTTGTCTTGTCCTTACTCTCATGGTGGGTAGAGTAAATAGTTCCGTGATTTGGATGTTCATGGTAGGTCGCTCTATTCTTATGTGAATTGCCTGCGTATGGGCCAATAAGCCTTCTGCAGCCCCTATGTTTATCCCTTATGTATCCCCCCATATATATATATATATATATATATATATATATATATATATATATATATATATATATATATATATATATCTATATCTATATATATATATATATATATATATATATATATATATATATATATATATATATATATATATTATTATTAAATATGACCGAAAAAGTAAGATTAATAATTCTAACACGAATTTTCTCAATCTTTCGTACATTTCTTTTCACTGTTGGAGGTAATTCAAAAATCAATTCTCCAAAATTCATTTTTATTTCTAGTCTGACGGGACACGAGCGCGTTTCGTAAAACTTATTACATTTTCAAAGACTTTAGTATTCAAATACACAACTGAATAGAACTTATGCATCTCCGATTTCGTTTATATCTACATTTAATCTCTTCCCACAACCAAACTATCACCAGAGAAATCATAGTAAAAACACAGAAATCATCGATAGATACAGCGATAGCAGGCGGCTTGACGTTTGCGAGGCATTACACATCAAGAAGTCAACACCAGCAATCATCAGCCAATTAATGCACAACTATATTCTACCCACCTCAAGACTCCACTCCAATATAGAAGCATCAAGAAATATGGACCAATTGGCTTTCTACAATCACTTCTATTCAATACCCACTGTTTCATGTTCTGGCTTGTGTTGATGAAATTAATACCTTATTAAATACCACCTCACCCCATCCACCTCACTCAAATGTAGATATAAACAAAATCGGAGATGTTCTATTCTATTCAGTTGTGTATAGGTTAACTAAAGTCTTTGAAAATGTAATAAGTTTTACGAAACGCGCTCAAGTGTCGCGTCAGACTAGAAATAAAAATGAATTTTGGAGAATTGATTTTGAATTACCTCCAACAGTGAAAAGAAATGTACGAAAGATTGAGAAAATTCGTGTTAGAATTATTAATCTTACTTTTTCGGTCATATTTAATAATATATATATATATGTATATATATATATATATATATATATATATATATATATATATATATATATATATATATATATATATATATATACAACTTTAGAACACTTTCCCACCAGGAGACTCGAACCCTAGCTAGCACAGAAGCCTTCCAGCAACTGGCATAACAGGTACGCCTTAACCCTCTCCACCACCTGCTCAGACCCTTAAAAGAGATGGTAATTTCGGAGTATTTAAATACACCAAAGATCACCACCTCCCAAGAGCACTAGAGCAAGTGAGGGGTCATTTAGACGTTAATTTCATCAAGTCCCTGTTAATATGGGAAGACACAGTGTCTATGCTTAAGGCACAACTCACCTAAACACGAGAGTGAAGTATACAACTTTAGAACACTTTCCCACCAGGAGACTCGAACCCTAGCCAGCACAGAAGCCTTCCAGCAACTGGCATAACAGGTACGCCTTAACCCTCTCCACCACCTGCTCAGACCCTTAAAAGAGATGGTAATTTCGGAGTATTTAAATACACCAAAGATCACCACCTCCCAAGAGCACTAGAGCAAGTGAGGGGTTATTTAGACGTTAATTTCATCAAGTCCCTGTTAATATGGGAAGACACAGTGTCTATGCTTAAGGCACAACTCTCCTAAACACGAGAGTGAAGTATACAACTTTAGAACACTTTCCCACCAGGAGACTCGAACCCTAGCCAGCACAGAAGCCTTCCAGCAACTGGCATAACAGGTACGCCTTAACCCTCTCCACCACCTGCTCAGACCCTTAAAAGAGATGGTAATTTCGGAGTATTTAAATACACCAAAGATCACCACCTCCCAAGAGCACTAGAGCAAGTGAGGGGTTATTTAGACGTTAATTTCATCAAGTCCCTGTTAATATGGGAAGACACAGTGTCTATGCTTAAGGCACAACTCTCCTAAACACGAGAGTGAAGTATACAACTTTAGAACACTTTCCCACCAGGAGACTCGAACCCTAGCCAGCACAGAAGCCTTCCAGCAACTGGCATAACAGGTACGCCTTAACCCTCTCCACCACCTGCTCAGACCCTTAAAAGAGATGGTAATTTCGGAGTATTTAAATACACCAAAGACCACCACCTTCCAAGAGCACTAGAGCAAGTGAGGGGTCATTTAGACGTTAATTTCATCAAGTCCCTGTTAATTTGGGAAGACACAGTGTCTATGCTAAAGGCACAACTCTCCTAAACACGAGAGTGAAGTATACAACTTTAGAACACTTTCCCACCAGGAGACTCGAACCCTAGCCAGCACAGAAGCCTTCCAGCAACTGGCATAACAGGTACGCCTTAACCATCTCCACCACCTGCTCAGACTCTTAAAAGAGATGGTAGTTTCGGAGTATTTAAATACACCAAAGATCACCACCTCCCAAGAGCACTAGAGCAAGTGAGGGGTCATTTAGACGTTAATTTCATCAAGTCCCTGTTAATATGGAAAGACACAGTGTCTATGCTTAAGGCACAACTCTCCTAAACACGAGAGTGAAGTATACAACTTTAGAACACTTTCCCACCAGGAGACTCGAACCCTAGCCAGCACAGAAGCCTTCCAGCAACTGGCATAACAGGTACGCCTTAACCCTCTCCACCACCTGCTCAGACCCTTAAAAGAGATGGTAATTTCGGAGTATTTAAATACACCAAAGATCACCACCTCCCAAGAGCACTAGAGCAAGTGAGGGGTCATTTAGACGCTAATTTCATCAAGTCCCTGTTAATATGGGAAGACACAGTGTCTGTGCTTAAGGCACAACTCTCCTAAACACGAGAGTGAAGTATACAACTTTAGAACACTTTCCCACCAGGAGACTCGAACCCTAGCCAGCACAGAAGCCTTCCAGCAACTGGCATAACAGGTACGCCTTAACCCTCTCCACCACCTGCTCAGACCCTTAAAAGAGATGGTAATTTCGGAGTATTTAAATACACCAAAGATCACCACCTCCCAAGAGCACTAGAGCAAGTGAGGGGTCATTTAGACGTTAATTTCATCAAGTCCCTGTTAATATGGGAAGACACAGTGTCTATGCTTAAGGCACAACTCTCCCAAACACGAGAGTGAAGTATACAACTTTAGAACACTTTCCCACCAGGAGACTCGAACCCTAGCCAGCACAGAAAGCCTTCCAGCAACTGGCATAACAGGTACGCCTTAACCCTTTCCACCACCTGCTCAGACCCTTAAAAGAGATGGTAATTTCGGAGTATTTAAATACACCAAAGATCACCACCTCCCAAGAGCACTAGAGCAAGTGAGGGGTCATTTAGACGTTAATTTCATCAAGTCCCTGTTAATATGGGAAGACACAGTGTCTATGCTTAAGGCACAACTCTCCTAAACACGAGAGTGAAGTATACAACTTTAGAACACTTTCCCACCAGGAGACTCGAACCCTAGCCAGCACAGAAGCCTTCCAGCAACTGGCATAACAGGTACGCCATAACCCTTTCCACCACCTGCTCAGACCCTTAAAAGAGATGGTAATTTCGGAGTATTTAAATACACCAAAGATCACCACCTCCCAAGAGCACTAGAGCAAGTGAGGGGTCATTTAGACGTTAATTTCATCAAGTCCCTGTTAATATGGGAAGACACAGTGTCTATGCTTAAGGCACAACTCACCTAAACACGAGAGTGAAGTATACAACTTTAGAACACTTTCCCACCAGGAGACTCGAACCCTAGCCAGCACAGAAGCCTTCCAGCAACTGGCATAACAGGTACGCCTTAACCCTCTCCACCACCTGCTCAGACCCTTAAAAGAGATGGTAATTTCGGAGTATTTAAATACACCAAAGATCACCACCTCCCAAGAGCACTAGAGCAAGTGAGGGGTTATTTAGACGTTAATTTCATCAAGTCCCTGTTAATATGGGAAGACACAGTGTCTATGCTTAAGGCACAACTCTCCTAAACACGAGAGTGAAGTATACAACTTTAGAACACTTTCCCACCAGGAGACTCGAACCCTAGCCAGCACAGAAGCCTTCCAGCAACTGGCATAACAGGTACGCCTTAACCCTCTCCACCACCTGCTCAGACCCTTAAAAGAGATGGTAATTTCGGAGTATTTAAGTACACCAAAGATCACCACCTCCCAAGAGCACTAGAGCAAGTGAGGGGTTATTTAGACGTTAATTTCATCAAGTCCCTGTTAATATGGGAAGACACAGTGTCTATGCTTAAGGCACAACTCTCCTAAACACGAGAGTGAAGTATACAACTTTAGAACACTTTCCCACCAGGA